>NC_089198.1:6122216-6142216 GCF_963930695.1 Labrus bergylta | reverse complement strand
ACAGTATATCATCATATCAGGTTTCTTACTAAATGTGAAGTGCACTCTAGTGAATGCCTACGCTCCTAATAAAGGTGAAGCTGAATTTCTTTCCAAGTTGAATGTGATTCCATCTCAATAACCCAGTCAGTGATCCGGTTGTGGATAGGCCTGGCCGCCCACTTCCATCTGATGGTGCGTTATCAGCAGCACTTCATGAATTAGGCTAAAGGACATTTTGGCAATGACTGACATATGGCGTGTTGTAAATCCTACAGCCCGTGAATACACATTTTATTCTAATGCTCATAACTCATACTCTCGGATTGATTATCTATTTTATCACAATCTATGGTGGAGAATGTGATTGACAGCAATATACATAATATGATTATTTCAGACCACACCCCCTTATCTGCTCTCCTCTCTCTTTCTGTAAATAACCAGAAAAGTAAGCAGTGAAGATTTAACAATTCTTTACTTAAAGACAAAGAGTTTGTGTCCATGATAAATGAGACAAACGAGTATATGTAGCAGAACAAGATGCAGACGAACTGACAAACTCTGTACTCTGCACTCGTTAAGGTTCATCACAGATTAAACCTGCTCACATGAATATGTTGAACAAACACACAGAGTGTCTTTGATGTAAACAGTCATCTTCAGGTATTTCACTGTCAGGCATCAAATGTTTCCAAACCAACAGACTTGAATTTCTCCTTCAGCGTTGATCACTGCAGTCTGATCAGCTCCGTGTGGAGTTCAACTTCTTTAACTAAGTAAACTCAGTTAAACCACTTTTGATATGAGTCTGGCAGTCCGTTCTTCTACGTGTCTGCACTATCGTGATCTAACTCTGTCACTGACTTTTTATGCGCCATGAATCTGTGCCATCTCCATGCGCAATTCAAGGAAGAATTTTAGCGCTGCTCCGGGGTTAAACCAGCAGACCTCTGTATGATCGGACAGCCTGTGTGTGATATTGTTTTCAGATAAGAATGAAATGTTCAGTAATAGTTATATTTTTACAGTCTGATTAAAGCTGGTGATAAAGGCACAACAGCAGGCTACTGCATTTAGAAGTGATGTCACGCTGAAACTTTTAGGTGATCAACACAACACGCTCACCTCTGGGTGACCTAAAAATGAACCATCTGTAAATAAAATCAGTTAATATTCATTTTAATTTACTGTTTTTACAATAACCAGAGGTAAAATAAGTCTATCATCAGGCTCAACGCCGGTGTCCACAAACTACACTGGATGTGAGGAGACGGTCTGGGCCGTTACGCAGGACAGAGAGGATTGTTTTTTATTTGCACGAGCTGCTCTTTGTGGCTCACTCCATAGGAAGCTTTGTTATCATTAGTAAAACTTTTGTTTTACATCAGTGAAGACAGGAGAAACTGGTAAGAAGTGTGGACAGAACTGAAGACCGTCATGATGAGCGTGCAGTGCAGCGCCTCCTGTCGTTAAGTCCCGTAGCTTTGATGAAATTCTGGCAACTTGTGAGCAAATAAAACTAAAGAAATATCGCTCCTTCGATCTCTCTTGAAAACCTGCATTCTGTGTCACCTCTCTCAGGTGTTCAGCCCGTTTTCTGATGTGATGTATTACCAGAGTAATGCAGGAGCTCGGCCACTCGTCTTTTTTATGATTCTCCCTGCTGAGAAAATAGTTCAAAGTGCCCTGTTTGATTAATTTTAGTATCATGATATCAACCTTTACGTTGCTCATTATAGGTTTTAAAACAATTCAGGGATAATAAGTATCACAAAAATTTAATTTATAAAAAATAAAAAAATATTTTTCAATACATTTCCTCCTTCTTCCCAAAACGTCTCACGGGCCAGATGAAACCTGCTGTCGGGCCGTATGTTTGACATCCCTGCCCTAAGATAAGAGTTAGCCCTAACCCTAACCCAAAAAAAAGACGATCGTCTGCAACGAAAAGTGAACTAAGTAAACATCTGTAATATTTATTCTAGTTATAGAGAAGACATTCAATCAAAGAGTCTTCAATTTCCTTTGACACTTTCAGAATCTCACAGTGTCACAAACATCTCAGACAAAACAAGTGTTTGACTTTATTTTTATGTCTGATGGTTGAAATTGGAATGACTGTTTTTCTTTGTTTAATTATTCATAATTTATCTAAAAATCAGCTGTTCAGGTGGTAAAGAGTGAAATATACAACAAGTTATTTTTTTATATACCGTATTGGTCCGAATATAAGACGGCCTTTTTCCCCATCGAAATAGGTCCGAAAAAGTCGGGTCGTCTTATATTCGGGGTCTAGTATTCAGAGCGCAGCTCTAATTGTTCGCCTGTCCCTTTAAATATCAATACACATGACGCGCTCTGGGAGGAGCAGGGGAGTGATGACAGTAAGAGAGAACACAGCGGGGTGGAGGACGTGTGTGAGGAATAGGAGACATCGGAGGAGAAGTTTGGAGAGTTTTAGTTTAGCGGTAGTTTAGTTAAAAACATTGCCTGTGTTTCCTCTGTTATTTCAAAATGTTAAAAACATGTTGATAATATTGTTTGATTGTTAATCGATTTTAATGTTGAATCATACTGTACATAGTTCGCCCTTGTGAAACACTTTGTTTTGAAAAGTGCCGTAGGCCTATACCGATAAATACGGTATGTTAATTATTATTATGATTATCAATACAACAGCTGTTTAATTCTATATGTTTTTAATATTGTTATTTTCAAATAAAATGAAGTTCTTTAAAGAAAGTTCTTTATAAATACAAGATCTGCTCTGCAAATCTTTCTAAATATAAGTGTTGAAAAACGGGGGTCGTCTTATAATCAGGGTCGTCTTATAGTCGGACCAATACGGTATTTAGGTTTAAAATGTAAGGCTTTAAATTGCTACCACTCTGTGGATAAAACCACAGAAGAAGAAAATGGACTTCAGCATTAAGATCCTCAGTGTGGATCATTTGATTATCAGCCTGAAGTCTACAGTTTAGTTTCACATCATATGAATCTGAACAGAGAAATTAAACCTGTTGTCTTACCTCAGAGTCTCCAGTCTACAGTTTGGACTCTGCAGTCCAGAACAAAGCAGCTTCACTCCTGAATCCTGCAGCTCGTTGAAGCTCAGGTCCAGCTCTCTCAGATGGGAGGGGTTGGACTTCAGAGCTGAGGCCACAGCTTCACAGTGAGTCTCTGACAGTCCACAGTTAGAAAACCTGTCATGACATTAATGGTACATAATATGTTATTTAAAGGAATGTCTTAATATTTTGACAAATTGTGTTCAATCACATCAGAGGTTCAGCTGATCTGAGTGTGTGTGCCTGTGTGTGTGTGTGTGTGTGTCTCTGTGTGTGTGTGTCTGTGTGTGTGTGTGTGTGTGTGTGTGTGTCTCTGTGTGTGTGTGTGTGTGTGTGTGTGTCTGTGTGTGTTTCTGTGTGTGTGTGTGTGTGTGTGTGTGTGTGTGTGTGTGTGTGTGTGTGTGTAGTGTCAGACACACTCACACAGCTCTGTGGCGTGAACGTTTGTCTCTGTCGCTGATTGTCACTGCGTTGTTGTTAAGAAAACAATAAAACAACACAGAGCTTGAGGCCCAACTGTCTCTGTCTGAACTCTACTCTGCTGTCATGAGTCTGCAGAATGGAAAAGCTCCAGGTATTGATGGACTTCCTGTTGACTTTTATAAAGTGTTTTGGAGTGTGCTGGGAGAGGATCTCCTGGAGGTTCTAAGAGACAGTTTGGAGAGGGGTCGTCTGCCTCTGAGCTGCAGGAGAGCAGTCATCACTCTGCTGCCAAAGAAAGGCGACCTTCAGGATCTAAAGAACTGGAGACCAGTGTCATTACTTTGCACAGACTACAAAATCCTGTCTAAGGTCCTGGCATCCAGACTAAGGCAGGTAATGGGGTCGATCATCCACACAGACCAGACCTACTGTGTGCCCGGCAGGCTCATCAGTGATAACATCACTGTCATTCGGCATGTTTTGGAAGTCTCTGGTTCATTGGCTGTAGACACTGGTCTGATTTCACTAGACCAGGAAAAGGCTTTTGATCGGGTTGAACACCAGTATCTATGGCGGACTCTAACCGACTTTGGGTTCAACCCATGTTTCTTAGCTAAGATCCAGGTTTTGTACCGTGACATTGCGAGTGTGCTAAAGATCAACGGAGGCCTGAGTGTTGAGAGAAGCTGAGGGGTCGGCTCAGTCTGCCTGGAGGCCTCTTTTGGAAGTCAGGCGGTTTTAAATATTTGGGAGTGTTTTTGGGGAATGAAACATTTGTTAGTAAAAACTGGGAGAGTGTTTTAGAAAAAGTAAAAGGACGTCTTGATAAATGGAGGTGGCTGTTGCCAAAGATGTCTTTTAAAGGTTGTGTACTTGTGGCCAATAACCTTGTTTCCTCTGCCCTGTGGCACAGACTGACCTGTATCGACCCTCCGTCCTCTCCCCTGTGTAACATTCAAAGAGTGTTAGTTGATTTCTTTTGGGACAGGTTACACTGGATTCCTCAGAGTGTGCTCTTCCTCCCTAAAGAGGAAGGAGGACATGGACTAGTTCACCTGGCCAGCAGGGGGGCTACTCTCCGCCTGCAGTTCCTCCAGAGACTACTCACTGGGCCTGCAGACCTGGTCTGGAGACCGCTGGCCTGCTGTCTTCTACAGCGGTTTGGAGAACTGGGGCTGAGCTCGTCTCTGTTTTTAATGGATTTAAAGAAAGTGAACATTTCCTCTGTCACTGGATTTTATCCAAGTGTTTTTAACGTGTGGAGTCTGGTGAACAGGCAGAGACAGGGACACTCCCACTCTTTGTACTGGCTGCTTAAAGAGCCTGTACTGTTTGGAGGTTGTTTTCATCCTCCTGACTGGGCTGGACCGAGCCTGTCCGGAAAGTTCTGCAGTGCCAGGATTTCCACTCTGGAGCAGGTGGTGGAGCTGACGGGACCTCAGCTGGACTGTCCTGCTGGTCTGGCTGCTGGTCTGGGGGTGAGGTCGACCAGAGTCGTTGATCGGTTGCTGAATCACTGGCGACATCAGCTGACAGGACAAGAGATGTCTCTGATGTCGGACTATGGGGACGGTTCTCTGCTGCCTGACCAAACTGACCCGTTTCCTGAGTTCACTCTGTCTGCAGACCTGAAGGACTGTTCTGGTCCTCTACTGGCCAACGCTGCAGGAAAGACTCTTTACAAACTGATTGTTAAGACTGTGAATAAAAAGACACTGAACGCACGCAGTGACACCCCCTGGAGGACTTATTTGGGGCTAGCTCCTGAGTTTAGACCCTCCTGGGAGTCTTTGTACAAACCCCCCTTGTGTAAGAGACATGCAGACCTCCAGTGGAGAATCCTGCATGGAATCATTGCTGTGAACTCTTTTATCTCTGTTCTTAATATGAATGTTGTTGATCAGTGTCCTTTCTGTGTGCACAGGGAGACGGTGTTTCACTGTTTTTTACAGTGCAGTCGGCTGAAACCTCTGTTTGATCTTCTGGAGAAGGTTTTTAGTGGTTTTAAAGAGTTTTTTACTAAGAAGGTTTTTATTTGTGGTTTTAAATATACTCCACAACACAAACACAAATGCCAGCTGATAAACTTTGTCCTTGGTCAGGCTAAGATGGCCGTGTACGTGAGTAGGAGGAGGAAGGTGGAGGAGCCAGACGATGTTGTTGATGTGAAGCTGTTGTTTGTACAAATGTTAAAATCCAGGTTGTTTTTGGACTTCAGCTTCTACAGAGCAAATCAGGACCTGGAGACTTTCCAGTCAGTGTGGACTCATGACAGTGTGCTGTGCTCTGTAGAGCACGATCAGTTAGTTCATGGACATGTGCTGATGTAACATCTGTTTATTTTGTGAATGTCATCTGTGAATTTTAGGAATGTATATTATTGTTGAACAGTAAGAAGATTGAAAAATAAAGGTCTGTTTAAAAATCAAATCTCTCTCCCTCTCTCTCTCTCCATCTCTCTCTGAGTGGATGTGCTGAGAGTTGGTGTGTGTTTACTGTTACTGGGTTTAACATTTAGTTGCGGTGTGTGTGTGAACGCTGGTCGGCGTGTTGCGGTGTGTTTGTTTGCTTGTGTGGAGGTAATGGGTGTCGAGTTCAGTGGATTAACGAGAAGGCACGGCGTAAAGATCGCCGGTGCCTCTCGTTACTCGGTGAATGAATGTGCTTTGGCTGTTGCTGAGGTGGTGGGACCACAGAGTGTTAAATCTGCGGCCTGGATGAATGGAGCGGTGGTTCTGTTTTTAGACAGCGTTGATAAGGCGAACGCCGTGGTGGAAAACGGAGTGGTCATAAATGGGGCTTTCGTTCCCGTGTCTTCTCTGTCTCTGCCTTCTAGGAAGGTCGTTTTGTCAAATTGTTCGCCATTTATTAATGATGACTTTCTGCAAAGGGAGTTATCAAGACACGGGAAAATAGTCTCTCCTATTAAGAAGCTGCCTTCAGGCTGTAAAGCCCCGCAGCTCAGTCACGTGGTCTCTCACAGACGTCAGGTCTATAAGATCTTAAATAAAAGAAATGTAGAGCTTAATCTTGTTTTCAACCTGAGAGTACAAGACTTTGATTATGTGATTTATGTCACTTCTGAAAACATGAAATGTCTTCACTGTAAAAGGGAGGGGCATCTGATCAGAGCATGTCCATACAAAGATGAAGCTGAGGGATCCAGTGCAGGTGGGAGACGGACAGAGTGGTGGAGGTGAGGAGACACAGAGTGGAGGAGGAGAGGAGACACAGAGTGGAGAAGGTGAGGAGACACAGAGTGGTGGAGACACAGAGTGGAGGAGGTGAGGAGACACAGAGTGGTGGAGACACAGAGTGGAGAAGGTGAGGAGACACAGAGTGGTGGAGACACAGAGTGGAGGAGGTGAGGAGACACAGAGTGGAGGAGACACAGAGTGGAGGAGGTGAGGAGACACAGAGTGGAGGGGGTAAGGAACAGACAGGTGAGGAGACACAGAGTAGAGGAGGTGAGGAGACACAGAGTGGAGGAGGTGAGGGGACACAGAGTGGGGGGTTTAAGGAGCAGACAGGTGAGGGGACACAGAGTGGAGGAGGTGATGGGACACAGAGTGGGGGGTTTAAGGAGCAGACAGGTGAGCAGATGGAGGTGGGGAATGGGTCTAGTGTTGATACTGAGCAACAGGCAGCAGGTAAAGGGAGGGTCTGTACTGAACCTGCTGAGGAGGAGATGGAGGAAGAAGAGTCTTCTCTTAGTACTCCTCGCTCCAAAAGAAAATCAAAGACTAGTGAAAATGTTTCACTAGAAGAAAAGAAAAGAACAACAAAGAAAGCAAAAGGAAAAACAGAAAACAAACCAAAAGAATCTGATCCAGGATCAGAGGTCAGTGCTGATGAGGACTCTCCCCATCTCACTGACAGTGAAACGTCTGAGTGCAGATACTCTCAGAGACAGAAAAACAAAAGAGACTACAGTGTAGAAAAAATTAAACTGTTTCTACACAAAAACAAAAATATGTGGGGTGTAAAAATAGAAAATGATTTAGCTGATAAAAGGCTTTTTTTTGAGTCGGCACAAGACTCTTTTCTGATCAGGAAACTTATCGACTAAGAAAGTACGTGTCCAAACTGAGACTGTGTAACAATGTTGGTGATGACGGGGATGATGATGATGATGATGATGACGATGATGATGAAAACAAAGAATTGTAGGTTATCTTTTAAAATACAGATGTTTTTGTTTCTAGTTGTTACTTTTTTAATCTCTCTCTTCATGAGTCATTTTAAAGAAGGAATTTAAATGGAGCTAGAGATTCCAGAAAAAGAGCGATGTTGTATGAAGTAATGAAAATGAATCACGTTGATATAATGTTTCTTTTAATGAAGTGGACTGGATGAGAGAATGGGGGGGGTCAGGTTATCCTGAGCCACAGTAGCAGCAGTAGTGGGGGGGGGGGGGGTGCACCTGTCTCGTACACTGTGACAGAGGTAATACGGGGGAGGCTGCTGGTGGTCAGAGCTGTTGATGAACAGTGTGAGCTCTTTTTAATTCATATTTACAGTCCAGCTACAGGAGCAGACAGAATACCTTTTTTAAATGAAATGAACATTCTTTTAAACACTGTCACTCCAGATGTCTTTGTGCTTTTAGGGGGGATTTTAACTGCACTGACTCTGTTGATAGGAATCACACTGAACCTCATCCTGCTTCTAAATGGCTTTTAAAACAACTCATTGAAACTCATGACCTGTCTGACGTATGGAGGTCATTTTACAAAGACAACAAACAGTACACGTGGTCTCACACCAGAGATGGTTTTATTTCACTAGCTAGGTTAGATTGGTTTCATTGTTTTAAACACCAGATGAACATTTTTAAAAAATATTTAATCGTGCCTGCTGGTTTTACTGATCACTCATTAGTATTGTGTCACATTTCTATTAGTCATTTTAAACATCAGAGTGCTTTTTGGCATTTTAACACTTCCCTGCTCTTGATAAAAACTTTTTAGAGGGTTTTAGGTTTTTATGGAGGAATTTTAGAACGACATGTCCTGATTTGAAGTGTTTAAGACAGTGGTGGGATTGTGGGAAGGCTGAAATCAGGGTTTTCTGTCAGCAGTACACTCTCAATGTCACACGGGACATTACCAGATCTGTAAAAGCTCTAGAGATTGATACTGTGGAACTTCAATCCTTGATAGATTCCACAGGAAATCGAGGACATATTGAAGTTCTCAAAGCTAAAAAGAAAGCCCTGACAGACCTGCTGGACACCAGAGCCCAGGGAGCCCCCGTCAGATCGAGATTCCAAAGTGTGGCTCAGATGGACGCCCCGTCCAAGTTTTTCTTTGGAATGGAAAAAAAGAATGGACAAAATAAATGTATGCATGGTCTTCGAACAGCAGCAGGACAGGAGCTGAAAGAAGCTGGAGACATCCGAAGACATGCTGTGGACTTTTATTCTGGGCTCTACAGCAGTGAGTACACTGACAATGAACAGCTGTTTGACTCTTTTTGTGATGGTTTACCCCGTTGTTAGTACGAATTTTCATGAAATTTATTAATCTTGTAACTTCGTGAAATGTATTAATCAAGTCTGCCTACCACCTGTTAACACTCCTACCTTTAGGTGTCTGAAGCTGTAACCTTATATGAGCGAAGCACCTAAGTAGTAGCAGATCTATGTTTGGATAGGAGCCAAGCATATGTTGTCAGCAACTGTTTGCTAGACAGAGAGTCTACAGTTGTTACGTATACAAATCAGTGTCATGTCATCTTTATTGTTTTATGGTGATGTACCCAAATGGAAAGGAATTTGTGGGTTGCACCTTTTTGACAGAATATAAGCAGCACTGTGAACACTGTTACTTTGTCAGCACTTTGTCAGTCAAGTGATTTGGAAGCATGCTTGTTTGATGAAGTTGTCTGACCTCGGCCGATTAAACGGTGTTATAATCTCCAGTCTGTTTCACGATTTCTTCATTGGATTTATACAAACAGAAACAACCCCCACCTAACAGTGGCGTCAACGAACAGTCGACAGTGATCACTTCAGATCCAGGTAAGCAAATCATCTTTCTGCTTACCTGGAGGAAGTATTGTTTCTCTGTTAAAAGACCTGTTGGGAGCTGTTTCTATAATTATTGATTTATATTAAGATTGGACATATATATGTACACTGCATTTGACTTTCATTCAAAGCGTTACATTTCTGGACTATATGAAGTATAAAACTGCTTATGTCATTGTTATGTTGTCTATGTTATACATGGTATACATGGCAGTGCTGCAAAGGTTTGCATGTTTTAAAACCTTGGTGTTAAATTTATTTATAAATCAGGGGACTAGCGCAGCTAATACTTAGCTGTAGGGATAGGCTTGCAGAATAAAAATGCGTAGAAACCCTTTGTAAAATTGTATCAATTAATGAGAGAGTGATAGCAGCTGATGATTTTTATGGAAAAAGGATTTTATGGAAAAAGTATCGATACAGAAATATATGGAAGAATATGGAATAAAGAGAGTCATTTATAGCAACTTGCGAACTGAATCAAAAAGATTGCAGGCGGATCTTTTCAGGGTCGTAGTGTTGGCTAATTAATAAAGGAAATGGATAAAATGACTGACGTAGGCCTAATATGTGTTGCTGGTCAACTGTCTTGTCTTGTCTTCGTTTAAAAGTCTCGAGCAATTGCAATTTTGTTTTTCATACTGTCCAGAAAACTAAATTAAAATTACAAATTGTCAAAACCAAATTATTATCTTTTTTCTACAGACTGATATTATAGCACAATTTATACAAGTGCACGTTATATATATTAATTTGTTGTGAATGCATGCAACTACTAACATTGTTATTTAATTAAATTAAAGTACCGGTACATAACAAAGATAATAAATTTAAGATTTAAAAAATTAAAACATTTAAAAAAAACTAGACAAAAATGTGACACGTAAAACTTGCTTAATCATATTCCATACATTCTAAATAGACCTATCTAAATAAATCCAAATTTAAGTGAACCATACCATCATGGGCAATGAAAATAGTAAAACCTCAACATGCAATCAAACTGTTATCAAAAATAAATCTGAACTTGATTTGCCAAGAAAGGAACGGAAAGCCATGAAGGCCTTGTTGAAAACCAATCCGCATTTAACTTTGCTACCAGATAAACCTGTTAGTGGCATGACTCCGAGGGAGTGGATCCAGAGCAAAATAGGTTTTTATTATGTAGAACCATATCTGAGCTCTTTGGCTGCATGGACTGATAATCGTTATCCCATAGAAGGCAGTTTTGATTAACGGAAACTGGATCTAGTACGTGGTTACTTGATTGAGAACACTTCAGTGTGTGATCCACTGTGGGATAAAGACTACATGTTGTCTGTATTCGAAGCTTGGGATTTGATGAGTTCTCAATGGCCTGGTAACATACATACTAAGGATAAAAAGAAGCATAGAATTACCAAACACATTGACTTTACAATGTTGCAAACTCATCCAGACGACATACAGAATAGTTGTCGTAGTGGTACAGATGAACAACATGCAAAGACTTCAGGACATGACAGATCAGATATCACACACAGAGCTGTTGCTGCATGTCAAGCTGAGGATGATGACATTTATGACTGGCTGTTTGCATACTCTGCATTGACTGACACAGGTCCAAAGAAAGATGTCTTTACTCGGAATGTCACTCCTACGATTGTGTTTCCATTTAAACAGATGGTGTCAAATGAAATGAAAGCCTGGAGAATGCAATGTATTATTGCATGGTTAAAGAATGGCAGAAAGGTCTTTGAATCTATAGAAAGAAGATATTGTGGTGACAAAGATCTCATTATCAGGGAACAAATGAAATACATCAGAGAATGTATTATGAGTGAATTTAAAAAGATCTTTACCGTACTGAAAACAGGTCAGGATGTAGATCCTGTAGCTAAGAGACTCTTTTGTGATTTTGATGCTGTCATTGCACGATTCCAAGCTGAACGACAGGACCGGATTGACTTTCAAAAACCATTTGATTCAAAAATTGTGCAAGGCATTCTTTCTACCGTTTCTGACAGCGATGTCCGTGAGGCATATTTGAAATTCAAACAACTTGTAGAAGAAGATAAAATAGGAGATCAAGCTAGAATGAGTGCTAATGAACCAATAAGTTCTACAAACATCAATGCTCCACTTGTAGTTTTTGAGGACAAAGTCATCAACAAACCTTTGACTTTGGTTGATATCTTTAGAATCACTCAGGATGCACCACCGCCATTAACTAATCCAAAAGGATTTATCAATTGGTGGAGCTCTTTGTTGACGCATGGATCAATGTCTGGGAAAGATCTTCGCTATATCCTTTCTACTTTAATGCCTAATATTAAAATAGATACATTGATTGATGAATGTGATACATTAAGCTATGAACATGACGGTCCTTTAGCTGGTGAAGTTGAATTGGAAAAGAAGTTTCCATGGTTGACTAAACAACATAAGGACACCCACATTCAGGAACTGAAAGATTTCTTGCATAAGAACGCAGCTCAAGATAGAGATGTTACACAGATCTTGAATTGTAAACGTAAACCTAATGAACCAATGTCAGATTATGCATCCAGATTTCAGAAATGCTGGAAAGAACAAGCTAAATTAGAAATTTCTGACAAAGAAGATCCTTTCTTCACTTCAATGCTTTTGAACGGCATAGGCGATCAATCAGCATATACTCTAAAATTGTCCGCACCAAACGTGTACTCCTTGAGTCCAACAAATCTGTTGAAGAAAATTAGAGAATTAGATGCTATAGGATTATTTGGCACAAATAAACCTATAACGCAAGCTGTTCAAACACCTTCTGAGACAGATGGACAACTCATAGCATTTCAAGACTACACTCAGAGAGGTAGAGGTGTTAATAGAGGTTACAACAACACAGCACAAATGAGACCACCCATGAATGCACAGGGTGCATACCAATTCTCTCAGAGAGGAAGAGGATTCAACGGTGTCAACAGAAGAGGCAGGATGTTTAGGAACATGTCAGACATATGTTCTTACTGTTCACAGAGGGGTCACTGGGCCAGAGAGTGTAAATTAAAATGGCAAAATGAGAGT
Organism: Labrus bergylta; assembly: GCF_963930695.1. Lineage (NCBI taxonomy): Eukaryota > Metazoa > Chordata > Actinopteri > Labriformes > Labridae > Labrus > Labrus bergylta. The sequence goes on along the minus strand of NC_089198.1, from coordinate 6,129,667 downwards.
CGAGATGCAAGAGGATTTCACACTCCACAATCATCCACAATCCCTCATCAGAATGCAACTGTTTCCTATCAGACAGGTCAACCAGTTTTTGGTGTCAACCAACAACAAACATGGGAAGAACATGCAAATAAAACAGCTGATATGATATGGAGAAAATAGGACAACCGACAGAGGGACATGGATGGTAACGTTAAATTCCTAATTAATGTTCCACAATTTCAGATTTCTAACACACCTTCTGACATATCGCAATTAAGTTTGTATGTTGCGGGTAAAAAGATTCCTTTTCTAGTTGATACTGGAGCAACAATATCTTGTTTGAATAAAAGGGATTTGATATGTCCTATAACTTCAAAAACCATCCAGTCTGTCGGTATCACGGGTGTCCCACAAACTGAGCCACTGTCCATACCATTAAAAATAGAATTGGATGAAATACAACTTCAACATTCATTCATTGTAAGCTCTACTGTTCCCATGTCCTTATTAGGGCGTGATTTATTGAGTAAACTCAATGCTACTATTATCTGTTCAACTGATGGTGTTGAAATCCACATACCAACAAATAAAGCATATCAATTATTTTCGGATATTATTCGTGAATCACATCAAGCTACATCTGTTTTGGTAAATGTTGATTTTCTCAACAAGTTATTCACAATGGAAGGACTAAAAAGGTTAGCAACATGTCAGGCAGCTGTAGCAGCTCAGATTTTGAAGATGAAGCCTGTTAATCAATCATTTTCTAATATAAGGATTGATCAAACTCACATGGAAGAAATTCCACAGTGCCTTTATATTTCTCCACATGGTATTTTGTTGTTGTGGAAAAATGCATCTGGAATTATTGAATTCTTTGTGTGTGCGATTCAAAATAATTTTACCGACCTTGCTTATTTGCTAAAATCTTGTTATCAACATCTTGATTTAACTCCGGATAATGAAGAACAAAATAAAGACTATATCATTTGGTCGTATGGAGATAAACCAACACATTTCTTCATAAAAGATTCATCTAATAAGATCAAACCACAAATTCAAATTGCTGAAACAAAAACGAAAATCTTGTTAAAACCTCCTTCAGTATTGACTTCTGTTCCATCTGAATTATGGGCATTGCATGCTAATCATGTAGGACTGTTGAACGTCCCACCTTATGAAGCTCACATTGACTACACAAAATATCCAGTCTATGTAAAGCAATATCCATTATCTAAAGAAAAAGAAGAAGGAATTCAACCAGTTATCGAAAGTTTATTACAACAGGGAGTAATTATTAAAAGACGTTCACAAAATAATACACCTATAAACCCAATCTTGAAACCTGGAACTAATAAATATCGATTCACACAAGATTTAAGGAAAGTTAATGAAGCTGTTTTTCCTATGGCACCGGTAGTACCAGACACAAACGCCATTTTGGCAGCACTTCCAGCGGACTCTAAATGGTACACAGTTGTAGATCTTTGCTCTGCATACTTTTCAATTCCTGTTCATGAAAACACACAGGATTTGTTTGCATTTACCTTCAAAGGTGAACAGTATGTATGGCAAAGGCTACCCATGGGCTTTATTGATTCAGCCTCTGTCTATTCGGCTGCAGTTAATGCACATCTATCGCAACTGGTCTTACCTGGTCCATCATCGCTATTGTGCTATTGTGACGATATCATGATCGCATCTCCTACAGAATCGGACTGCATACAAGATTCTTTGGCACTTTTGACTCATCTTGCTTTGGGAGGACATAGAGCATCACTTGCAAAACTTCAGTTTTGCCTACCAATGGTCAATTATTTGGGATACGTTCTAAAGGATGGATGCCGATATTTATCCCCTGACAGAATAAAGGCTATCATGAACATTGAAAGACCACAGACAAAATCAGGGATGTTGTCATTCTTGGGACTTGTTAACTATTGTCGAGCATGGCTTGCTGAATACGCTACACATGATTCCATCTTGCGAAAGGCTACAATAAAGGAAGCTTCTGAAACAGTACCATGGTCTGAAGAAATGAAACTTGCTTTTCGTCACATTAAATTTCTTCTTTGCAGTGCACCAGCACTTGGACTTCCAGACTATAAATTGTCATTTCATTTGTATGTTGCTGAAGATGGACAAGTTGTTTCTGCAGTGTTGGCACAGGTGCACGGTGGTGGAATGAGACCAGTGGCGTATTATTCAAAAACCTTACCAATAATAATACAAGGCATGGTCCCATGTTTACGAGCCGTTGCAGCTGCTGCCATAATGGTTGAAAAATCACAAACTATAGTTCTTGGTCATCCAATGATTTTACATACATCTCACACAGTAGATATTATTCTGCGCAATATTACTACACAACACATGACTAGTCAAAGACGTAGTAATTACGAACACATTTTAACAGGTACACAGAATTTGACTATCTCAACTACAACTTGTACAAATCCAGCGAACAATTTGAAAACATTATTGCATGGTGTTCAACCTGAAGAAAATGATTATGTACATGATTGTATGGAATTAATCAACTCCACATCAAGCATTCGAGCAGATTTACAACAAACACCGTTAGAACATAATGATCTTGTTCTATATTGTGATGGATCCTCAATGCGTCCAAATGATAATACTATTCTTTCAGGATATGCTATTGTCAATGATCAAGACCGTTGTGTGGAAGCATATCGGTTGCCATCATTGTCAGCACAAGCAGCGGAATTGATCGCATTAACTAGAGCATGTATATTAGCTGAGAATAAAACAGTTACTATTTACACTGACTCTAAATATGCATTTTCTGCCGCTCATGACTTTAGCAAAATATGGAATAACAGAGGTTTTATAACAAATGCTGGAAAACCAATCTTGAATTCTGAATTGATCAAGAATTTATTGACAGCCTTAATGCTACCAGAGCAAATAGCTATAATTAAATGTGCTGGACACTCAAAAGGTGACTCAGATATAGCTAGAGGAAATAATTTAGCTGATCAACATGCTAAAGATGCAGCAATGCATGCTTCTTTCCCACCTTGGTTGAATACTGAAATGCCTGTTACGACAATTTCTGATCCACCTTTTACTATTACGGATTTGATAACGTTCCAAAATCAGGCTGAAGAGTCTGAAGTCACATTGTGGCAAGACAAAGGATGTTGCAAGGATATTGATGGCTTGTGGAAAGATTTACACGAACGTGTTGTATTACCAAAACTAGCTTATGACACTCTCATTGCCTATGTACACGGAATAAATCATGTGAATTACAAAGCTATTACCAAATATATTTCCAAAATATTTTATGCAATAGGAATAGAACAACATGCCAGAGCATTTACTCAAAGATGTTTAATTTGTGCTAGATGCAATCCACATGTAAATCCACCTAAACGACAACACTTACTTAAACCAGAGGGACCCTTTCAACAATTGCAAATTGATTTTACACACCTTCCAAAGGCAAAAGGTTATGCATACCTTTTAGTGATAGTGGACAGATTTTCAAAATGGCCAGAGGCTTTTCCCACGAGAAAGGAAAATGCTCAAACAGTAGTCAAGTGCTTAATGGAACATGTTATTCCTAGATTTGGTATTCCTCAAGGCATTGACTCTGATAATGGCACGATGTTTACTTCTAAAGTAACTAAGCAACTAGCATTAGCATTGGGTATTAAATGGACTTTTCATATTCCATATTCACCTCAAAGTTCGGGTCAAGTTGAACGTACTAATCGTACAATAAAAGATAAATTGATTAAAATTCATCAGTCAAAACAAATGACTTGGGTAGATGCATTACCATTAACCCTATTATCAATTAGATCTATGCCTAACAAAACTACTGGACTGTCTCCACATGAAGTATTAATGGGTCGACCATTTCCTCTGGGTGTTATAATGCATGAAAAACCAGCTATTGATTTGACACAATTACAAGAAATACAACAGACGTATGTTAAGCATTTGTTTTCTTTTGTCTCCGAGTACTCCAGACAAGTGATAGAGTCCCTTCCCTCACCAGCCGAGACCCCCATACATGCCTTCCAACCGGGTGACCAAGTCCTAGTGCGCAGCCTTAAACCAAAAGAGGGCGAGCCACGCTTTGGACCACCCACACAAGTACTCCTAGTGACGAGAACGGCAGTCAAAATCAAAGGACAACCGCAATGGATACATGCATCCAGGGTCAAGGCTGCCCCGCAGACTGTAATGGAGACTGTGGAATCAGAGACTGTGATCCCGTCAACATCGGAAGCAATGACGTCGCACAACCTCTTCCTGAACAAGGGAAGTACAGACTGATTCACATGTACAAATATTTCAGAAAATGTCTTGTTTGTAATCTCACAATGATATTTGGGGCAATAACATTCTATTTGTTTGTTTCTTCTTTTCTGGACTATGTCACACCTACTCGAAAATACCAGGGACGCAGCTCAAGAGCCATACATTGAAATGGGCATGTTAAATCATACCCCGGTCAATCTACTTGATATAATAACTTAAAACCTTTGGAAAATTTCTTTGATATGTTCAAAATTAATCCTTTAACGGCCTGGCTTTTGAGTATTGCTGTACCCCTTTTTACGATCATGATAATAGTTTCTGTTATCATGTGTTGTTGTTTTCCTATTTTTCGTGCATTGATTTTAAGATCTGTCAACTCAGTTACTAATTTAACTATGGTTCAAAATCCTGTTAGGAACGTGGCCTTCTACTGCCCGCCGGTGACGGTGCCCAGGGATCCCCACCCAGACAGTTCTGAATCAATCTCCCTTTCGGACTCTAACTCTGATTCATACATCAATAATGTGGACTGAACAAGGATACCCTGCACCTCAAACTCTTACATCACCAAAATAGGATGATGAAGATGTAAAGTTAACCCGGACAGTAGAAGAGAATACCACGCCCTTTGCCATGGAAGTATTGGGGCTTCATTATTTCATTATTTTATTTTTATTTATTTATTTTTTGTTTAATAAAACACTTTTCTCCTGTTTATTGGGTAGACAGGAAGGTTAGAATTGTATTTCTTTTTGCGCAATAGGTAAGATTTTTTTCATTTGTAGTTAGCAAGGGTTTTTGTTTGTTATTTTATTTTATTTTATTTTTATTTATTTTTGGAGTACCCTGAGACTTCCACGACAGAGGAAACATTCTAACATGCAAATTTGAGGAATTATTTTAGTTCTTGGTAATAACTATAAAAAAAGAGGGATGTGATATATAAGTATTAGATTTTGGTTTGACTGGATGGAATGTTTTTGATTTTGTTTTAGATGTGCTGTGACTCACCATAAAAAAAGAAAAGAAAAGGCAGAACATGGATTGGGTTTCTCCCTAAAATTCAACAATCAATTAAATAATATAGGGTTTACCACCTGTTCTGTTTAGTCGGTTAAATACGCAGGAGTTCTTTTCATCCTAATTTCTTTCAAAATAAAGTATTAGAAATAAGGTTTTGGACCCCTGTAAGAGAGTTTATGGTCTATGAGTTGTACCTGTAATTTCCAACCACTCTTAAAACATTTTTATGTTATTCGAACAATGATAAAATGATTTTGAAGTCTTATAGGTACAAGACAGGGACCATACTCTGGTAGAAGGTGATGGTGAGCGCCTTTTAGGAAAATTAAAACTTTTTCTCCCCTAAAGACAAAAAAAAAGATTAAATAAAAAAGGGTGAACTGTTAGTACGAATTTTCATGAAATTCATTAATCTTGTAACTTCGTGAAATGTATTAATCAAGTCTGCCTACCACCTGTTAACACTCCTACCTTTAGGTGTCTGAAGCTGTAACCTTATATGAGCGAAGCACCTAAGTAGTAGCAGATCTATGTTTGGATAGGAGCCAAGCATATGTTGTCAGCAACTGTTTGCTAGACAGAGAGTCTACAGTTGTTACGTATACAAATCAGTGTCATGTCATCTTTATTGTTTTATGGTGATGTACCCAAATGGAAAGGAATTTGTGGGTTGCACCTTTTTGACAGAATATAAGCAGCACTGTGAACACTGTTACTTTGTCAGCACTTTGTCAGTCAAGTGATTTGGAAGCATGCTTGTTTGATGAAGTTGTCTGACCTCGGCCGATTAAACGGTGTTATAATCTCCAGTCTGTTTCACGATTTCTTCATTGGATTTATACAAACAGAAACAACCCCCACCTAACACCCGTGTCTCTGAGGACTCCAACCAGCTGATCAGAGAACCTCTACAGCTACAGGAGCTGTCCGCAGCTCTGCAGAGCATGGAGGGAGGAAAAGCTCCCGGAATCGATGGACTCCCTGCTGAGTTTTTTAAAACGTTTTGGGATGTGCTGGGAGATCTTCTTGCTGTTTGAAATGAAAGCCTGGCTGAAGAGTCATTGCCCCTCAGCTGCAGGAGGGCAGTAATCACACTCCTTCCAAAGAAAGGTGATCTCCAAGAGATAAAGAACTGGCGTCCTGTTTCCCTGCTATGCTGTGACTACAAAATGTTCTCCAAAGCTCTGGCCAACAGACTGAAGGACGTAATGGACCAGATCATACACCTGGACCAAAGCTACTGTGTGCCTGGCAGGTCTGTTCATGACAATGTGTCTTTAATTCCTGATGTTTTGGACGTCTCTAGTTCATTGGACATAGACCTTGGTCTCATTTCATTAGATCAAGAAAAAGCTTTTGACCGGGTTGAGCACCTCTACCTCTGGAAAGTTCTGGAGAGTTTTGGTCTCAGCCCTGGTTTCATTGCTATGATCAAGGTTTTGTACCAGGACATTGAGAGTGTACTGAAAATCAATGGAGGACTAAGTGCACCTTTTAAAATGAAGAGAGGAATAAGACAAGGTTGTGCTCTTTCAGGGATGTTATATTCCATCTCTATTGAACCCATGTTGTGTAAAATACGGTCTTCCATTGAAGGGTTAATTTTACCTCACTGTTCAAAGCATTTTATTGTGTCAGCCTATGCAAATGATGTTATTGTCATGATAAAAAATCAAAAAGAAGTGTTTTTAATAGAAAACATTGTGAAAAGATTTTGGTATAGTATCATCTGCAAAAGTGAACTGGGGGAAGAGTGAAGGGTTAGCAGTTGGTTTTAAAACACATTTGCTGCCCAACCTACCAGCAGGACTAACATGGGGAAGAAATGGTTTTAAGTATCTTGGTGTGTTTTTAGGGGATGAGCTCACTGTACAGAAGAACTGGGAGGAGGTGGTTGAGAAAGTGAAGGGGAGGCTGGAGAAGTGGAGGTGGCTGCTGCCACAAATGTCGTACAGAGGAAGAGTGCTCATCATAAACAACTTGGTCTCCTGTGGACTCTGGCACTCTGGCATCTATAGAGCCCCCTGCTGGACTCCTTAAAGAACTGCAATCAGTGATGTTGGATTTTTTTCTGGGACAAGCTGCATTGGGTTCCACAGGCCGTGCTGTTTTTACCTAAAGAAGAAGGAGGGCAGGGTCTGGTCCACCTG
>NC_089198.1:6079716-6117216 GCF_963930695.1 Labrus bergylta | reverse complement strand
GACCCCTTTGTTATTCTGTGGAGATAAGGGAAATCATAAAGCCGTGAAAACTGACACTGACATTTAGAAACCAGTGGTGGACTAAATCAAATAAAGACACAAAAAGCAGTGTTTTAAAGAGGTGTGCCATGTCCTCCGCAGTGAGCATGTGCAGAAGTCTGTCTGTGTAACCATAGAGTCTACCATCTGAGTCCAATAACTGACCTACAAGTGTGATGTTATTTTCAACCAGTTTTCAAAAAACAGGGATTCATTTTTGTAGAGAATGTCCTTATTGTTCCAGATGTAATATCTGTGTGGAGAGAAGTTATGTTTCAAGATGAGAAACCAAGTCAAGAGTATCTGTTTATGGAAGTTGGATAGTTTGATCTGGATTTTACTGATATTATAGTTGCACAGTAATAAAATTCCAGGCCACCAACTTTAGAAAAAACATAATTAGGAATCATATTCCATAGAGATGTTGGGTTATTTAAAAATGTCTCAGCCTGTTCACTTTGAATGTTAAGAGCTGTGAAGTCTAAAAAGTGTTTATCGTCATGTTCTGTTTAACATAATGTATTTTGTTTTTCCACAGAAAGTTAAACAACATATAATCAAATCTTTTGATTACATTTTAGTCAACATCCAAAGACAGAGCCGGATTAGTGAGTCTGGAAATGCCCTCAGCTTTTGAGAGCAAGGTCCTTCGTCTCAGAGATAAATCTCTTTGTAAACAAGAGTTTTATCAACGATGGGATTCAAATTTAAGGTGCACCTTATATTTTGCTCCGTGGTGATAACTACTCCCAGGTATGGGACCTGGTCATTCACTGGATTGTTACAAATATGGGGAACATTACAATCTTTAACAGCCATAAATTCAAAGTGTTTAATATTTAGGTTGAGACCTGAGACCTTTGAAAAGTTATTAATCAGCTTTATAGAGAGCTGCACACTGAGCATGTGCAGGAGCTGTGTCATGACCTGCACACTGAGCATGTGCAGGAGCTGTGTCACGACCTGCACACTGAGCATGTGCAGGAGCTGTGTCACGACCTGCACACTGAGCATGTGCAGGAGCTGTGTCACGACCTGCACACTGAGCATGTGCAGGAGCTGTGTCATGAGTTAAAAAAATAAGTACTGTAAAATCTGAAATATAAGTTGCACTGGTATAAGACGCGCTGTGTTTTTGAAGGTCTCTCAGAGAGAAAATAAAGTTTACACTGTCTTCCTGCGTGACAGTTTTTATTGTGTTCAGCGAAGTCCAAAACCTGCAGTTACTGTTCAGCTCTGTCACCCTTTTAGTCTGTTTTCTCTTTGTGGAGTCTGCTCTCCTACCAGCTACAGTACGGTAGTCGAGCTCTCAGCCTGCAGGGAAAGTTGTGAAGCAGAGACTCCTAGCTTGCGAGCTCTCTGCCCGACTCTGCTTGTTTCTCTTTAACTTTAATAAAGGACTCTTTCAATCAAAAGAGCGTTCAACAAGGTTTATTTATGGAACAATATCCTACAGTTTTCTGTAAATTCATTATTTTGACCTCTTGAGGGAAAAGTTTTGAAAACGTAGCGCAGCCAGACTGGTCTGTGTCGCTGTCTTTCCCAGAACAGCGTGCAATCAGCTCTTAATACACTGAGGGCCTGATTTACTAAAGTCCCAAGTAAAGAGTACTAAACTGTGTGTTCACTCCAAAAATTTGCACGTTTGGTGAGTGTGTGTGTGCAAACCTTGTGGAGGCGGTACTATTTAAGTTGGGTTTTTGTGTGTTCTACTGGTTTACGTCATGGAGAGTTTGGACGGAAAGCAGGACGACAGCAAGCGCAAAATAGGTCTCAGTGGAAGAGGCAAATGAACATACAGTATTTTTGAGTTCTAGCAGATAAAACTGAATATTACAAAAAGAAAACCTCTGCATTAAACAGGGCCTCTGTTTTCTTCATCTTTTGAAGATGAATTGTCATACATTGTGCAGGAGGTGTGAGCTGTGTCCTCTGTGGCGCTCAGGCGCGACACTCTGCACATTGTTGAGCACCAGACAGCTGGCCAGCGCTGTGTCTGATCGGACATAAACGCTCTTCCTAAGAGTTATCTAAGACGGGGGTACAAGCAGTGGTGAGGTCCCCCCAGTCAAGCGTAGCAGCAGCGGGCTTTAGAGGGAGGAGACGAGCGCACTATGGAGAGGAGCGCACCAGAGGACACGAGCTGGGGGAGAGACGCACAACCTGAGAAAAAGGAAATCCCCAGTTTAAAATAAAATGTTGGTGAGAAGAGGGAAATATGAAGAAATAAACGTCAGTGTTGAAATTCTTTAGAATGCAGAGGCTGTGAATGTTCAGTTTTGTTTAAATAGGCAACAATATAGTTTAATCATGGTGTTTCCTGCTGTCATTCCAAACTTATTAACATGTGTGGGGAATAACGTGATCTGTATGCCTTCTTTTGTTGTGCCTATGTCTCCTCCTAACTTAAATAACAGCAGTCTGTTGTGTGTAACACTGGTCTCCTGGGTTAGTACCTTCTTTTCAAAGGTGTTAAATTCAGACACCGTCACAATCACCTCAGTTTTTGTCTGCTTGGTAAATCACAATGCGTGTACTAACTTAACTTGTTTGCAGTTTCTCCTTTCTAGGACAGAAACGCCCCATATTGAATATTCATTAAGTCAAACGTACTAAATGGTCAATGCGTGTTGTTTTGTTCATATGAAAGATTCAGTCCTCACAGCACGCCGTTAGTAGATCAGTTAACACATTTTTTGTGGGTGGTATCAAGTTTGCACACGTTTTAAGACACACAAACCTTTAGTAAATCAGGCCCAATGAATGGGGATGGTTTTTTAATCGCGTCCGGCCGCACCCAGTGATGGTGACTTCTGCACCCGTGGTCATGATGGTTCATGTGTCAACATTTTATACTGGTATATTAGTAAGACCCAGCCAACTTTTAAGATGAAATAAAAACAGGTATTAAAAGTGCATCTTACACCGGATTTTACGGTACTTCAGTAAAAATTAAAAAAAGATCTCATTGTGTAGTCATGTTAGAAAACATTAAAAAAGACAAACAAAGAGTGGACACAACAGAAAACATGATTCAAAGAAAACGATCACAGCAGATCTCACTAAACTTCAGGATCAGTTTAAAAGACTACTTCCTGCAGAATCACAGAGAAGACGACTAGATACACAACCAAAGAGTCAATACTGAAATCATATTATCTTATCTATAAACATATAATACATATATATAATCCTTAGTATGTTGTTATGAGTTCAGTGACTTTCTCTGTATGATCACTGTGTGCAGGTTGATGATTAAAAACAAGAAAATCAACACATTATGGAGTTCAGGACTCTTTCTTTTAGTTTGACAGTTTGGTGATTAAAAAAAGTTCTCTTACTGTGGATCTGAGGGTCCTGGTTCATTACTGAAGTTTAGAGGATAATGTTTAGACCAGTCACTCTTCATAGAGAGACAGCTGAACAGAGGAGACTCTGCTCTGTTCTCGTCTTTGCCCCCTCGATTACCCATCTTGTGATCTCCAGATTGATCAGAGGACAATAAAAGACGTTCATGCAGGTAAAACAACCTGAGGACAAAATAACAAACAGGTGAGATACAAGCAGGAAAAATGTGAAAGACGGAGATGGTCAAGTGTCCACATCTCATTACCTGATGTGATCCTTCATTTGATTTTCTCTTCCTTCCTGCCTAAGTACCTGATGCAGCACCTCAGTGCAGTTTGTTTTGATCCTAACATGATTTGTCCGTCTGATCTGCCCTGAATAATGCCAATAACAAGACATTGAGTCTTAAACTTTAAACATTAAACTAACATGTTAGTATTTAACAGCAACCATGACCTTTAGGACATTTGTACAACTAGAAGTGTATAAAACAGGGTTGGAAATCAGCACTCGTCACATATGGGTGTCTTTTTGCAGTGGCGGGTGAATTTGCTCAACCTACCGACCACAGTGGCAGAGCGAGGGTCACAATGGTGCTCTATATGCTGGAATGGCTTTGCTTGGTGTAACATGATTAACAGAGCACAGACTAGCATCTCTTTAACAGCGGGTCAACCAGCTTCAGGTGTGTTTAAACTGACGCCTCGCTGTCTCAAGTCCAACATGATGAAAAGAAGAGCGCTGTGGCGTTGATTTGGGCTCAAAGGAGCAGCTGTAAATACTATAACTTCAGACATTTGTCTTGGGCTCAAAGTGCTGCACACATTCAGCGGCCTCACAGTAGAATCCATAAAAACAATAGAAAAACACATCGACATGTCAACAGAAAAGTACAGACCCATGTATAAAACACAACATATATTGCACATTACCCATATAGAGAAAAAGATATCAAAATATAAAAGCATGTAAAAACATCATGACGCCATGATGTTTCTGCTGGAAATGTCCAATGATGAAATGGTGAAACAGACAGTGGCTTATCTTAGAATTTATTGGGCCGAGGTCAGACAACAGCAACAGAACACAAATGGCTGACAAACTTTTCATGTTAACGGTCCTGTTATATTCTGTTAGCTGGTACAGCCTACAAATTCTTTTACCATTTGGGAAGACTTCTAAAAGGCTAGAGAGGTGACATTACCTTCACTTGAAACTGTCAGATATCTACATTGAAGTCATTTAAGCTCACAACATACACTCGGCTCCTCTCCAAAAATAGATCTGCTGCTATGAGAGTCTTACACAAACTGTTACATCCACACAGACCTAAACCAATGACCCTTAGATGGTCGACAGATTTAAAATGATATATCCACTAAATGATTAAAGTGAATGATTATGTGAAAATAAATACTAACAGGCACAACCCGTACAGCAGGCTTAGATTTAAATTGAACAGAGATTACAGTACCACGCTGACATCCAGCTGAAATACAAAACTAATGTAGTTCAGCTTCCTGGGCGCTAAAACGCCCTCGGTGTCAGCTGTTTTTAGTCACTGCACTCAAACGCTATCAGTCGAAAGACGTTCAACTTTGAGAACAGCGCCACGCTGATCAATGTCACTTCTCCCTCACCGACCAATCAAACTCAAGAAGGGGCGGGACTTCTGAGATCAGATTTGTCAATAACAAAGCGATGGCGGAGGAGACGCTGGTCTGACTCGTCTTTTGGAGGGAACAGTTTGCAGGTGTAGAGCTGCTGCTGACATCAGGACATGACTCCTTTACATCGTCCTCATGTTTTCTTGGTGATATTTATTTGATTTCAAGAAAATATGAAACACATGGAGCTAAAACACACCTTACGGACATTACAGAGGGAAGCACAAGTTCACTTTTGTAATCTAGCAACAAGGAGCGCTGGTGAGAAGCGCTCTGAAACAATGGTTGTGAACACAATATAACACGCATTCTATTTCAAGCTCTTCACACTAAAAGTTCCTGGTTTAAATAGCATTGCTTTTATTGTGAAGCAGCTACATTAGAAAATGGGATATTTTTCAACAGAAGCAAATGACTGTAACTCAGACGTTTGAAATACAAACGCAGAGGAAAGGAACCTGACAGATTCAGTTAGAAGCTCCAACGTCCTGAGGAGAAAACACACAGTGACTTAAAAATATCTTTCTAAATGAAACTCAGTTTCCAGCAGAAACCTTTATGACTGTGATGACTCTCCTCATATAAGCTCATATTCTTTTAAAACAATATATCCATTATCTTACCTCTCAGTCCAGGTTTCAGTTCAGCTTCATCAGCCTTTGAGGACGTAGCCCAAAAATAATAAACTAAAACAAAGTTTTTTCTGTTACTGAGTGAGACAAACAGCATGTCAGTATTTTATTTAATAGTTGATCGTCTATTTCTTGAATACTATAAGCCTTGATTATTATGTTACACGTCATTACATTGTGCTGCCAGTTAAAATAAAGTGGCAGGTAAGAAATGTAAGACTGGTACCCGCCAAGCACCAAATGCAGGTAGATTATCCGTTTGGCAAGTTAATTTCCAGTGGTGTAGTTGAGGGTATATGCAGGTCAGGTGTACATGTATACACACTTATTTTTCAGTCTGCATAGGGTATCCTCACTTCCCTCTGATTCACACCAGTTATTGATTGACATCATTCAGCAGTATGCAGCAATTTTTGTTCCCAGGGTTGGTGAAGGGATGATCCTCCCTACTGCCTAAAAAGTGTAAGACTGGTAGATTTTTGAATCCACCAGTCACAGGGGCACGTAGGTGAAAAAGTTCATCACCAACCGTGATATAAAACAAAGTCCTTCATGCCTGTAGGGTTAAAACCTTCTCATAAAACAGACCTCATTCAGTCACAACATTTTACTAGGTTGCAGTATTTTGTTGTGACTGCTTGAATAGGTGGAGAAAATATTTCCTATAAAATTGAAAAGTGAGTCATTCTCTGGACTTCATTTAACGTGAGAGAAAACCATTAACGCTGACTTTGAGCTCAGACCGCAGGAGTCCTGACAAACAGGAAACAATACGAGAGAAACTCAAGAGTTAGGATTAAAGATCAGCCGAGGACAAAGTCCCAAAACATATCAGATAGCTTGATGTGTGTTTTAAAGTATTACTCAGCATGAACCTGCTTCATTAACTGATGAACCAGAGGTTTAAACAGTAAAGTCATAATAATGTTGAATTAAACTCACCCTGTCTCACACGTCTTTGTCCTTCTGCTCTGTCCACTCAAAATGGAGTCTAAGCTCTGACTCAAGGTTCAAGGTTCAAGGTTCAAGGTTGTCTTTATTATCCCTGCGAGAGGGCAATTTGTTTTGTAGTCAGCAGTAAAAAACACACACATACATACAGCCCCAAATGAGCAAACAACATAGAAAGGACAGTAAATAAATACAATAGATAAGAAACACAACACACAGTAGAATGGGTTCACTGTACAGTACTGTGAATTGCAATGCATTTTGGGTAAATATTATCAGACTGTGTGGATATCACAGTAGTTTGAGCCCTTTGTGAATCCATTTACAGTAACTGATCTGCCCGCGAAAAATAGACCAATCACAGGAAAGCTGGGTTTGAACATTTTTGGGGGGAAGACGGCGGGACTTCGATGCAAAGGCTGTGACTTCACAAAAATATGTAAGTAAAATATATCTTATTCCATTTACTATTTTATATTTTTAAAAATACTTTCATAAGGATAACATTAGTTCATATCTTAACAGTTAAGTCAGGTCTTTCAACCACTTATTACTACTGTTACCTTAACATTTGTAGTTAGCCTTAAAGCTAATGTATCACCATTACTCTGATTTAGCCATCTCTCCTAAATTGTGATTCTAGCTATCTGTAAATTTAATCGAGTTTTGATGATATAAAATTCCCGTTTTTACCCCGTTTTTACTTTAAAGTATTCTAATTCCATTAAAAACAATTGTTTGAGGTTTATGTTTATTGTTAAGAGTCAGATGGGTTGAGATTTAGTGACGGGGGGTTTCTGGTGTTCTACTCGCCAAGTGTGTAGTGGATTATTTTGTTAAAAACATAACTAACATTAATGCTGCTGACAATCATCTTCTTTACAAGTTAGTGTTCTTCGGTGTGGATCACTTTACTTACGGTAAGGTGAGATAGTTAGTGTTGTTCATTTGGAAAAGGTGAGAATCAGAAAGATTTGATATCCACGACGTGGTTCTTTAATGTTATTCTACGGTGTGTTGGTCTCAGTTACTAACATTAGCTAGTTACACAGCTAGTACGGCTTTTTGACAGAGGAACCGAGTGTGGAACAAGAAGAGTTGGACATCAACAACGTATTGTCTTTCTAATGTTATATATGTATTGTTTGTTGTGGGTCAACGTTTTTATTTTTTTTATATATTTTTTTTATTTCAGACATATAAAATAAAATCAAACATATCAAAAATACAAAACAAAATGAAAAGCATGAAAATACAATAAACAAAAAACAATGTTCAAATTATTTCACCAAAAAAGAAAAAGAAAATTACATTTATTCAATTGATATGCCTGAAAAGGAGTAGGAAGAAGTATAAAACTTATTTAGTCCTACCCCTTTTCCACAGCTCAATAATTAATATTTATTAAATTAAATTCCTGTGTTCCTTATAAGCTATTTATATACAATTTGCTATACTATTATTACTATTATTTATATATATTTTTCCTTCTTAAAGCTCTCCCTCATCCCTGTACCTTTTGAAAATCATTGCTTTGTACATTTTTTTAAACTGGATCATGTTTGGACAATGCTTTAGCTCCGTGCTCATACCATTCCACAGTTTCACACCACCAATTGAAATGCATTGACTTTTTAAAGTCATGCCAACAGCTAGCATCTTAAAATTTAACTTTTCCCTCAAATTATAACCCCCCTCTCTGTCAAAAAAAAGTTTTTGAATATTACCTGGTAGCAGTTTGTTTCTTGCTTTGAACATGATTTGTGCCACTTGATAGTCAACCAGGTCAATGAACTTTCTAGTACGGGAATGTAAAAACAGGAGATTGGTGTGATCATAATATCCTGCTTTATTGATTGTTCTTATGGCTTGTTTTTGAAGTGTAACTAGTGGTAGCAGTGAGCTTTTGTAAGTGGTCCCCCAGACCTCCACACAGTAATTTAAATAAGGTAAGATCATTGAACAGTAGAGAATATGCAATGATTTGTGATCCAATATATGCTTTGCTTTACACAGGACTGAGATGCTACGTGACAGTTTAGATTTCACATGTTTTATGTGAGGTTTCCAGCAGAGCTTGTGGTCTATTGTCACACCCAGGAATTTATTTACATACACTCTTTCAATATTAACACCATCTATCTTAACATTTACGTCATTATTTAAATTACAATTTCCAAACAACATGATTTTTGTTTTGCTTAAATTCAATGATAATTTATTATTGTCAAACCACCTTTTTAATTTGCTCATTTCAGATGTAATTAACTCCAGAAGCTGCTGCAAATCCTCTCCTGTACAAAAAATATTTGTGTCATCTGCAAATAACACAAATTGTAGAATATTTGAGGTTTTACATATATCATTTATATAGAGAATAAAAAGAAATGGGCCCAACACTGACCCCTGGGGGACACCACAAGCAATGTCCAAACAAGATGACGTGTATTCACCCAACTTCACAAACTGTTGCCTGTTATGTAGATAGCTCCTCAGCCAGTTTAATACAACCCCCCTGATACCATACCGTTCTAATTTATTAATTAATCTGTTGTGATTTATTGTGTCAAGTGCTTTTTTGAGATCAATAAAAACACAAGCTGCATAATTCTTTTGGTCCAGGGAATTTGTGATTTTTTCAATTAGCTCAATGACTGCTAATGAGGTGGATCTGTTTGGTCTGAATCCATATTGGCTGTCAGTTAGTAAGTTGTGTTTATTGATAAATTTGTTTAGTCTGTCAGCAAAGAGTTTTTCTAAGATTTTTGAAAATTGAGGAAGCAGTGAAACAGGCCTGTAGTTTGTGAAGTGGTGTTTGTCTCCAGTTTTGTACAGCGGTATGACTTTTGCAATTTTCATTTTTCTTGGGAATTTACCAGTTTTAAATGATAAGTTACAGATGTGCGTTAGTGGTTTTGCAATTCCGTGAATGACCTGTTTAACTATTCTCATGTCAATGTCATTATAGTCAGTAGAAGTTTTGTTTTTACATTTATAAACAATCTCTATAATTTCACTCTCTTCCACTGCTGTTAGAAACATTGATTTTGGATTAATGAAATCATAATTCTTGTCAGATCTCACAGAAACAGAGATTTTTTCAGCCAGTATTGGTCCAACATTTACAAAATAATTATTGAAGCCATTAACTGCATCATCCATATTATCAATAGTCATATCATTATCAATAAAGTCATGTGGATATTTAACTTGTCTAGAACCATTTCCAAGAACATTATTTAATATATTCCATAAACCTTTACTATTGTTTTTATTTTTATCTAATAATTTGCTGTAATATTGTTTCCTACTATTTCTCATAATATTAGTTAGCTTTTTTTTATATTTCTTATATTTATTTTCTGCATCTTTGGTTCTAAGTTTAATGAATTCTTTATATAGTGTATTTTTCTTTTTGCAGGCATTTTGTAATCCCTTAGTTATCCATGGACTATCTGAACATTTAAATTTCATTTTGATTTCTTTTATTGGACAATGTTTATCATACAACAACTTAAATACCCCTAAGAATTTTTCATAAGCTCTGTCAATGTTTTCTTCTTTATATAATATTTCCCAATTTTGATTTATTAATTCATTTTTTAAAGCGTTCATTGACTCTTCTGTCCGTACTCTTCTGTACTTGACTGTACTCTCCTGTTTTTCCCTCTAGTTGTTATTGAAAACTATAAACACTGGCAAATGGTCACTGATGTCATTGATCATTAATCCACTTATTGTATTATTGTCTATAACGTTTGTAAATATGTTGTCAATCAATGTGGCACAGTGAGATGTAATCCTGCTGGGTCTGGTGATTTTTGGATAGAGGCTTAGACTGTACATTGTATTGATAAAGTCTTCAGTTGGTTTGTGGTTATTGGGATTAAACAGATCTACATTAAAATCCCCACAGATGAACATGACCTTTTGATTAGGTATTGTCAACATTTCTTCCACCCATTCTTTGAATATATCAATATTGGAACCCGTTGCTCTATAAATACAGCTAACAATTACGTTCTTCTTTTTTTCCATGCAGATTTCAACAGTTAAACATTCTAATAAATTTCCGATTGCAGTTGTTATTCCATCTACCACCTTGCAATTAAGGTTTTTGTCCACATACACAGCCACACCTCCTCCAGTCTTGTTCTCTCTGTTCTTGTAGTTCAGTTCATAGCCATCTAATTCAAAGTCCACATCCTTTTCAGGGTTGATCCAAGTTTCTGATGTTGCAATTATGTTAAATGGTTGTGCAAATTGACGTAAATATTCCTTAATGTTGTGGAAATTTGCATACAGACTTCTACTGTTAAAATGAATGATTGATAGTTTCTGATCTGCCTTAATGGTCTTATTGTACTGTTCATCTGTGTAATAGCCGCAGTCGTCATTGATGTTTAAGAAGAAGTTATTTTCCGGGTCGATATTGTATTCCATGTCTAGTAAATTGTGCTCCGTGTATTCAAATGTTTTCAGTTCCAGATTCTCATTATCAGCTATCATTTGGGTTATAGGTACCGGTATAATGTCTCCAGATGTAGATGAATGATTTCCTTTAGAGTGTGTCATGATTGTGTAGGTTTTTTACTCACTTGTGTTTCCAGTTCGGCCTCATTGAAACTTGTCCAGCTCCGCAATGTCTCTGATCACCATCACTTTGGCCTCCTCCGGTGTTCCGTTAAGCTTTATGAAGATTTTGCAGTTGGTGGTCCACGTGGATTGTATTTTATTTTGTTTCTTGATGAATCGTGCTTGCCTGGCTATATCTGCGTTTCGTTTTGTTAAGTGTTCATTGATGTAGACGTCTGTCCCCTTCAGCTGCCTGCCTTGTTTCAGTAGTGCAATTTTGTGTTTACGGTTCACAAACCTCATTATTATGGCCGGTTTGTCGGTTGTTGTTTTTGCGGGGCAGAGGATGACAAGCCTCGATGGTGTTACAGTCAAAGTCGATTCCCTTTGACTGTAGGAATGCTGCCACTTGTTGCTCCGCGGACTCGGAGACTGCCTCTGGTTCGCCGTCACGGCCAGCGGTCACTGCCCGTGCATACGACCGGGGTTTTATTTTGAGCCTCGATATAATAATATTGTTCATTCTGGTGTATTGCTCCAGGTCGGCCACTCTGCTCTCCAGGAACACGATCTTCTTGTCCTTCTCATTCTCCAGCCTCAGCGCCTTAACCTCGGCCACCAGGTCCAGGATGGATTTCTGCTGCAGCCTGACAGCGGTAATCTCCCCCGAGAGAAAGTCCAGCGACTTCTTAATGTCATCGACTTCCTCCATCGCCGGTTGTTTTTTTAGTGGCATGGTGACTCTGGCTTGATGCCAACCGGCTTTGTCCACGTGCAAGCTAACCAAAGAGTGCCTGGGTCTGGCCTGGTGGAGCTGGCTGCTGGTTAATCCTGGGTCTGGCCTGGTGGAGCTGGCTGCTGGTTAATCCTGGGTCTGGCCTGGTGGAGCTGGTTGCTGGTTAATCCTGGTCCTGGCCTGGTGGAGCTGGCTGCTGGTTAATCCTGGGTCTGGCCTGGTGGAGCTGGCTGCTGGTTAATCCTGGGTCTGGCCTGGTGGAGCTGGCTGCTGGTTAATCCTGGGCCTGGCCTGGTGAAGCTGGTTGCTGGTTAATCCTGGGCCTGGCCTGGTGGAGCTGGCTGCTGGTTAATCCTGGGTCTGGCCTGGTGAAGCTGGCTGCTGGTTAATCCTGGGTCTGGCCTGGTGGAGCTGGCTGCTGGTTAATCCTGGTCCTGGCCTGGTGAAGCTGGCTGCTGGTTAATCCTGGTCCTGGCCTGGTGAAGCTGGTTGCTGGTTAATCCTGGGCCTGGCCTGGTGGAGCTGGTTGCTGGTTAATCCTGGGTCTGGCCTGGTGGAGCTGGCTGCTGGTTAATCCTGGGTCTGGCCTGGTGAAGCTGGCTGCTGGTTAATCCTGGGTCTGGCCTGGTGGAGCTGGCTGCTGGTTAATCCTGGGTCTGGCCTGGTGAAGCTGGCTGCTGGTTAATCCTGGGTCTGGCCTGGTGGAGCTGGCTGCTGGTTAATCCTGGTCCTGGCCTGGTGAAGCTGGCTGCTGGTTAATCCTGGTCCTGGCCTGGTGAAGCTGGTTGCTGGTTAATCCTGGGCCTGGCCTGGTGGAGCTGGTTGCTGGTTAATCCTGGGTCTGGCCTGGTGAAGCTGGTTGCTGGTTAATCCTGGGCCTGGCCTGGTGCAGGGACTCTGCAGATCCAATGGAGTTTGGAAGTTCATTCCACCACCGGGGGGCGACAGAGGAGAAGAGTCTAGTCAGAGACTTAGGACCATGTTGTGAAGGTTGGATCAGACGTCTTTCATTGGCAGAGTGTAGTTGGGGGGAGGGAGTGTAGACCTGGATCAGAGAGTTAAAGTAAGGAGGAGACGTTTTTGTGGCTGTTTTGGAAGCGAGCAGCAGAGTTTTAAATTTGATGCGAGCAGTAACTGGGAGCCAGTGTAAGGAGATGAACAGCGGAGGTGTGCTCTTTTAGGAAGGCTGAAGACAAGTCGTGCTGCTGCATTTTGTATCATCTGCAGAGGTTTGATAGAGACTGTAGTACACTGTACTTTGACCACATTTTGGTGGCTGATGTAATTTTTCTTCACAGCAGGACTTCTTGTAATTACATTTTTCAACACTGTTGTAAGGCCGCTTGTACTGAAGTGAAGGTTTTTTTTTTTTAAATGCCAATTGCCCTGAAAAGCCCAACTCATCAAAAGGATTAGGAGCTCAAAAATCAAAACATTTTGGTTCCCATTGACAGGATCGTCATCAACATAAACTCCAACTTGACAAAACAGGAGCACTTAATTGTTAAAGTTGAATTACACGTGACTCAAGGTGTTTCCAAAATAGTTTAACAGGAGCTTCAGGCTGCTGAGTCAGGATACAACACTGTGAGGGGTAAACATCTGTTTTCACCTCATCTGGATGCTGAAAAATGAATGACTGACCTCTCAGTGCAGACAGAGTCCAGACGAGCAGCAGAGGGATGAGAGGGGGTTTGTGGTTTTGGGAGGAGGAGGAGAAAGGGGCATCTGGTTGGTGTTCTGCACCTCCCAGGGCTAAAGACTGAGACTGCATCCGAGTTGTTGAGACATTAGGTTTAAATTCTGAAACTGGTTTTTGTCTCTCTTTTTTTTTACCAACTTATTATGTTATGTTGAAGTGCTGGCTTCTCTGACAACAATGCAGCAGCCAGTATGTCCTCCTTCTAAGTCCTGAATGGTTTGTTTTGTTTTGATCAGAGAAGGTAGGCGGTTTTAAGGCACCCCCCACACTGCCATTTTGGACGCCCCTCAGTTTACCAGAAGCTTCTGTGTCCGCAACATGGCAACCTTTGTGTGCATCGACTCCAGAGAGGAGGGGGCAGGGGGGAGGACAGAAATCTCTCAGATGTTTTAAATTTGGACTGCAGTACCCATTTAAAACACTAGGTGTCAGAGTTACATCTTGCTCCTTTAAGGCAACAGAGAAAGAGATTATTTGATTTTATTGGTGTGCTTTACTTGTGCAGAAACATCTAATAGATGTTTTTTAAATGATTGGTAGCAGGGTGTATGCAGCCGACAAATAATGAGCTCCCATATTCTGGAAGTCAAACACAGAGGGAGGGTGTTTGCATGTCCATAAAAAAGTGACAGAAAAAAACTGAATGTATGACAGCAAGAGTGAGAGTGAGGTTGTGTGTTTGTGGATGAATTCCAACAAGGCCACAACCTCTGCAGCAGATTTAGCGTTTGATTGGAGTCAGGAGCAAGAAGGCTGATCTGGTGCCACATGACTGACAGACGAGGGGTCGACCTCTGAAATGTTTACAATAATCCCGTTTTTGTTTCAAACATTATCTCAAACATAAATTGTGGCTATTTAAGTCCAGGTCCTGCCACAAAAGATTATTTTTTGTTTGTTCTTGGAGTTAAAAAAGAGAACTTAATAAAGATGACGTCAAAACACGGCGGTGCCACAGATTCATAAAACTTCAGATATGTTTGCAATTATTACGCAAAGACTTGTTGGAATCACTCCTCCAGACAATGGCTGCAGTCTTCAGAGCAGAGTAAGTGATTACTCTGGTGGTCGTGGCCCTGCAAGCTTTAAATGTCAAAAGCCAGAGGCATCGTCAGTGGTTCCCCAAATTATACGAGCTAGACCAGCAGGCTGCGGACGCACAGCTGTGGACAGGATCTGACACCGCGTCGCCTGGACAGGAGGAGAAAACGGAGGGGGAAAAAAGGAGCCTGAGAGGAAGTGAAAAGCCCTTAAAGTGTGTCCTCTCTGGGACAAGTGGAGGCTCTGAGTCTGTTTTTGTCTGATTGACTGCAGATTTCAGTTCCTGACGGTCTATATAAGTGTTTATATGATTCCACTGCTTCATGCCCTCAGAGAGTGAGGACGTCTCCTCACAGCTGCGTTACGACCGGCCGAATGCTGCTGTCTGAGAGGACGTACTCGCTGCTCTGGTTTCTGCATGTTTGTGAGGCTTCGTATTGACCAAAAAATCCCTCTGAAACTGATGGAAAACAGATGAGGAAGAAGTTTATTAAAGGCTTTATATGCGACTTTTTGATCCAGCAGATGTCGCCCTTGAGCACCAGCATTAAACCAAAACAACTCGCGCTGCATTGTTGTGTTAGCATGCTAATGCTAACGATCTTTATTATGCTCGTATCTTCACACTGCATGTAAATTTACCTGAAATGAGCGTGATCTAGAAACACAGTTAAGCAGTGAGTACAGTATGTTATTCTTCTTTTCTCTAGTCCCTCAATTAAACAACGTTTATACGTGAGGGGAGGAGTCAGCCGGCCGTCATGGCGATGTAAACAAACTGAAGATAGGACTCTGAAAACTGTGAAAACATCACAGACAGTGGGACTCGGGTGTTACACCCATTGTAGACAGTCATGACTCACAGAGTTATTTTCAGAGGATATACTTGATTTATATTACAGTTAAGTGTGAAAAATCACATATTAAGACTTTAAAGACCAAAAAAAGTTTCCATACAGAAATGTTGACAAAGGTTTTGTGTAATTTAAACAGTGTGTAGGAATTTGTCTGCAACTTATAAAGGACTCCTTCCCCTCGTATCACCTGTCTTATGAAATAGAGGTTGTTTTTATTTCACAGCGAAGCGAGCAAGAGACATTTTAGCAAGCTTACTAAAGACCACCCGTTGTAAACACACTTGAGAGACATTATCAGACACGCTCCAGAGACGGCAAATAGATACAACTTTTCTCTAAATGAGCTGTTAATGATGTGGAAAAAAAACCTCCTTCTCTCATGTGTTTAACTGAATTGTAAAGCCTTAAATGTGTCTGGAGAAGAAAGGCAACATGAAGCGGATAATTGGTTAAAAACAGTTGGTTATCTTATAGGCAAATATGTTGAGAACCAGAGCTGCGTCAAGTAACTGTTAAGCATCAAATGTTTCACAAGAAGAAAGCATGACTGAAGCAGATAAATGATCAAAAACATGTCGCCAAGGAATATCAAAAAGCTGCACCAGCGTCGTGTGATCTGAAAGTCTCAGAGTTTTGATGTGAAGCCGACCTTTACCCTGAGCCGCCTCGAGACGCTTCACATAAGTTTAAAAAAAGAGTGATTGCATTTCAGCCTCACTTACACACAAACGACTTACTGTAAAGAGGAAAAAAAAAAACAATCTTTATTTAGTCTGGGTTGAGAACCATCTCCAGGGCTTGAACACACACCATTCTCTAACACAACAAAGAAGCAGAAATATTTACTCTGACCGAGCCAAAGACAACAAGCGGGCTGCGCAGAAACTAACACTGGCATCAGGGCAGTCAACTTCTCAAACTTCACTTGAATTATTCGCTTTTCCCATCAGGACATGAAACAGGGCTGCGCAGTAATAAGAGCGTTGTGTTAAGTAAGCGGAAAGTGGTGTCACTTTTCAGTCCAGGATGGAAAAATTGAATTCTTTTACCTGATCACTTTGTACAACACCTCGTGCAGTACACACTGCAGCTGACACTTTGTAAGCAGATCAGTGGCCTGTTTCTATGGAAGCGACTAGTGATCAGAATTCAAATGATAAAGCTAATTTGAAAATGAAAATGCATTAACAGAAATGCTTTTTTAAGTTTCAGAATATGGATGTATTATTATTTGACTCAAAAATAAAATGATGACTTATTTATCTAATTTGTCTTTTAATTTTCAACTCCAAAAATGCACATTCTTTTACTAAATTAAAATGAAGAAGAAAAGGACATTTGCTTTTTCATTTTCAAAAAATTCCCCCGCTAAATTTGTATCATAATTTAAATGAAAATGATAATTCTAAAATGAAAATGCAGTAACAGAAACGCGTTTACATTTTCAGAATATAGGTGCATTATTTGACCTATATTTAAAATTAATATTCAGTCATCCAATTTGCGTTATACTTTTGCTCTCTATGTATGCATATTGTATGACATACCGTATTGGTCCGAATATAAGACGGCCTTTTTCCCCATTGAAATAGGTCCGAAAAAGTCGGGTCGTCTTATATTCGGGGTCTAGTATTCAGAGCGCAGCTCTAATTGTTCGCCTGTCCCTTTAAATGTCAATACACATTGCGGCCCCAGATGGCACCAAAAATCTGTCAAGCGAGTGTTCCAGGAAGAAGCAGTCCAGCGTCCTTAGCAACCAGCCTACCGGTGTTTAAAGATGGAGAGACAGTCTGATCATTTAGAGAAAAGTGGCTCAAAAGTAGGTCAAGTCAATCAACAACAGCGGAGGAGTTATGATGCTAATTTTAAAATCATGGTCGTCAATTCAGCCAAGTCAATCAACAACTGTCAGGCTGCTAAGAAGTATGGGGTCACAGAGTGTAACGTTAGAAGATGGCGAGCACAAAAAGAACGTCTTAAAGACGGTAACAGCCAGCGGAAATCGTACCGTGGTCCTCAAAGTGGCCGTTTTAACGAGATTGACCGGAGAGTTTTTGAATACCCGCTGGATCAGATAGGCAACGCTGATCAGACGCCCGTTTACTTTGACATGCCAACGTCAGTGACAGTGAATGGGAGAGAAGTCAGTGTTGGTGAGATCAACGGCAAACGAGAGGAGCCGCTGTCACTCGCTGATGTCTCGCTGATGGCAGCAAACTCCCCCCGTATGTCATTCTAAAGCGTAAGACAGTGCCAAAGGAGCCAATGCCAGCTGGCATTATCGTGCGCGCCCAGGAGAAGGGCTGGATGGAGACAGGGCTTGTTGTGGACTGGCTAAAGGTTGTGTGGGGCAGACGGTACGGGGGACTGAGGAAGAAGAGGAACATGCTAGTCCTAGATGCGTTCCGCGGACACCTGACTGAGCCAGTAAAAAATCAGGTGCGGGTGATGAACGGTGATCTTGTGATCGTACCGGGGGGGATGACGAGCCAGCTCCAGGTGTTGGATGTTGTGGTCAACAAGCCATTCAAGGACAACCTCCGAAAGAGATACACAGAGTGTCTCCTGTCTGGAAACCACGCGCTCACACCGACCAGGAAGATCCAGAAGCCGTCAGTCCGTCTGCTGTGTGAATGGATCCTGCAGGCATGGGATGCAGTTTCCTCACAGAGCATCATCGTGGCTTTAAAAAATGCTGCATCTCAAATGCCTTGGACGGCAGCGAGGATGACGCGCTCTGGGAGGAGCAGGGGAGCGATGACAGTGAGAGTGAGAGTGAACACAGCGGGGCGGAGGACGTGTGTGAGGAATAGGAGACATCGGAGAAGTTTGGCGAGCTTTAGTTTAGTTTAGTTAAAGATGTGGCCTGTATTTTCTCTCTTATTTAAAAATGTTGATAATATTGCTTGATTTTAATGTTGAATCATACTGTACATAGTTCGCCCTTGTGAAACACTTTGTTTTGAAAAGTGCCGTAGGCCTATACCGATAAATACGGTATGTTAATTATTATTATGATTATCAATACAACAGGTGTTTAATTCTATATGTTTTTAATATTGTTATTTTTTAATAAAATGAAGTTCTTTAAAGAAAGTTCTTTATAAATACAAGATCTGCTCTGCAAATCTTTTTTTCTAAATGTGAGTGTTGAAAAACGGGGGTCGTCTAATCATCAGGGTCGTCTTATATTCGGACCAATACGGTAATTCAAATGAAAACAAAAAGGCCTTTGGCTTTTCTTTTTCAATCTTGCCGTGCTAAAAAGTGATCATAATTCAAACCAACTCGAAAATGAAATGGCAAAGTGGACGGCGCAGGAAAGTGACAACAGACTTCAGCTCCCAGGCAGGCGAACGTAATATTTACAGTCTATGAGGCGAGCGGGCAGAACGTGCACTACGATAGGTGGCGGGGTGAATCTTTCTGTTAATGCATTTTCATTTTAAAATTAGCTTTATCATTTGAATTCTGATCACTAGTCGCTTCCATATGTTTCATGCAGCAGCGTTTATCTAGACAACTTTGCAACATGAAATCAAATCTTAACTTTTCTTCTGTTTGGTTGTGTTTTGTATTCTGCAGTTTTTGTAGGGTCGCATGGAATTCAAATTGGGTCGCTTGAAATTTGTATTTATTTATCAATAAAAAATATATTGTTTACTCAAATATATTGAACACAGCATACTGTGGGGCCATGTCTGTCTGTCATCCATTGTGCAGAAATGTTATAACTGTTGGAAATATGAGAGGAAATGTAAGTACTCAACAAAAAATATATTTTTAGGATTTAGTCACCTTTAAATTAATTTAGTTTCATTTTAGTGTTAAAAAAATCGACATATTACACTTTTAACACCGGTATTGGATTGCAATCGGAACTTAAAAAAGTTACATCTGAGCATCCCTAGCCAAATTAAACTATAAGCAGTGTTGCCAGATATACGATGAAAGATGTATTTGTAACCACAATTTTGTCCTCTGCACGATGTATGCTCAATAATTGCAGAAAACGCCGATAATGTAGCTACCTGCCAATCAAATCGTCACCTGAGCGGCCCCTTATGCCAGACAGACTGTAGGACAATGCATGTCACAACAACTTAAGATGCTACTAGCTTAGCGACACGCGGAACAGAAGAGGAATGTGTGTGTACATCTATAATAAAAAGAAACATTTCTCTACTTTTGCCAACTCAGCAAGTCTCCACAAGGACACTTTGTGAAAGCCTTTTGGTGTCATTTTGTCCCTCTCTGTAAACAAACACTTGTTGCCTTGAAGTCCTAACCAGCCAAATAAAAAGCAGAATGTTCCATACTTATGGCTGAGGATAATTTGTTTCTGTCTGCGTCATTACATAATTCCCTAAGTATCGACTTTGGTCAGCGGCTGACGTCAGCTATTGGTTCTGGTTGTACTCCGATAGGCTTCAATGTGACATGACGACAATTATGAAGTTATTTTGGCAAGTCCCAAAACGTTCTGCTTTGGGAAAAAAGTCCCCCCCCAAAAAACCTGCATAATGAGAGGGGGGGCGTTGGATCGAACGGTTCCTCGTTTCCCATCAGTCACTGCTGGTTTGTAAACAACGCTGAGATGTAAATCCTGTTTCCCGTAATGTTTGTGTTCATAAAGATCAAGTTTGACTCTTCATGCCCATCAGATAAGGACAGCATTAAGTTCTTATTACATCTCAAAGTGAGGGATGTTCTTATGAACCTGACCTGAGCTGACTTGCCCTTTATTCTACTTTTATTTATTACATAGAAACCATCCATCCATTTTATTATCTATGCGGTGATATTGAGGTTTTGGAGTCAATCCCGGCTAACAGTGGGTTAGAACTTTAGACACATACACACTCAAAGATTTCATTTGTACATTAAGAAACCTTCAGAACTGTGGTTCTCAACTGGTCTAGCCTCAGGACCCATCGCCAACTCCTTAATGAGACATCACGACCCACATTTCAGATATTATGTTACCAGTCAGATTTATTTATCAATCAATCAAACTTTCTTTATGAAGCACCTTTCAGACAAAGTCAGTTGCAGTTCAAAGTGCAGAAAAAGTCATTTGTAAAATCATTAAGAGTCTAAAGCCTGGCTCACACTGCAGGATCATCGGGCTGATTTGAGCTCCGATTTTTCCTTCCCGACAATCTCAGGGTCTCTCCCGACTCGAGGCTGCTCGGACCCGATTATCTGCTCAGATTATCTTGTAGTGTGAGCTGTCCAAAGATCCAATCTTAACGTCCCCGATCTGCCCACCGATTTATTTCAAACATGTTTAATATTTAGAATTCAAAATCTTGACGTTTACGTCATGAAAAGGGTCCGGCAGAAGTTGTGTGTGACTACTATACAATCATGAGAGACAAGAGAGGACTGTAGTCATGGCGACCAGCGGCAGGACGCAACCCAGTGTTTGTTTTTTTGTAACTTTTCTGTACAGATCATCAGTGCAGCACTTTTCTGAAACTTGTCTCCATATATCTACGATTGTATCTACTTTTCTATATCCTACAACAACTTCCACTTCCTTCTCTTTCACCAACCGTCGTCCTTTGTTTTTTTCAAATTAAACTTGATTAAAAAATTGTCAACGCTCCGTCCTGATTTCACTCGTCCAGTGTGAGCTCTCCGGCCGTGTCCAACAATCGGGTCGTACAGTGTGAGCACGTCAATCTCAAGGTCTGCTCGGGCGTCGTAAACGATTCAGTCGTACAGTGTGAGCTAACATGACACCCCGACTTTTATACAATTGGGGGTAAAATCGCACAGTGAGAGCCAGGCTTTATGCACACCAAGAATTTAATAAAATAAGTGAAAAATTGTGCAGTATGAACCTCAGACGGACACAGCGTCATGCAGATTGTCCGATCAAGTAGAAATGTTTGATCCATATCTGATTGTTAGCCGTACAAGTTTGCATACAGCTATCTGTCTACAGAGACAAATCATCATCAGATAACCTCTGACGGGAGCTGTGATGTCATACGGTGGGTTGCTTTGCGCCGGGTTTTGCTCTCTGTACAACTGTTTTTCCTTCTACCACCAAAAGCCTGCTGCTCCATGAAGAATCAGATTTATCTATGAAATTATCAAAAAATGACTTGGTGACTTTTTCACTAAAATATCTACATATGCTGGAAATGCTGATTTTTTTCTTTCCTGCAAATATGAAAATATATTTTGTCATATGTAAAGAATATTTCTGAGAATGATTTGAGAGTATAGTCCTCATGATGTTCATTCATTGAAACTTTATATATTTTTCGGTTGCTGTCAGATTAATTCTATCAGCTTTATGCAAACACCATTTCCTGCAGCATGTCGTGACGGTTTTAGTGGCAAGACTTTTAATTTAATTTGCTTGTTTTCTGGAGTGCCAGCCAGGCTGTCCCTGGCAAAAGTTGTTTTGTACGGTGGCCGGTAGGGGTCAAACGCTCAGCAACTGATGAAACGACATACATATAGATAAACACGCAGCATATATAGAAACGCTGCACATTCAAAAGCAAATGCAAACTACCACAACAAATGCAAAGGCTGAAACCCGCTGCAAAGACACGAGCTCCAGGTATCCCGGGGCTGCAGCCACAGACCCACACTCGGCTCTCGTCCCCGATGTCAAAATCCCGGTCGGACTCGCTTTATCTCCGCGTTTCAGTAACATTGAAGTTATCCTGTGTCTTTCAACGATACAACTTCCCTATCTAAACATAACTTTCTGTTCCTATCTGTCTCTCTTACTCTCTCCCGTAAATAAACTGAAATGAACAGTTCCACAGCGCCCCTACAGGCCTGGAGCACTTCCGTTTAAGGCTGAACATGCAGCATTTCTGTGTTTGCTGTTGTTTTCTGGATGTGTGTGTTTTGACTTAAGTTTCGTTTCTGTACTTGCAGCACGTTTGATGCTTATGCAGTTGTTTTGCCTATTTGCGGTGCGTTTGTGTCTTTGCATTTGTTGTGGTAGTTTGCATTTGCTTTTGAATGTGTAGCTTTTCTATATATGCTCAGTGTTTATCTATATGTATGTCGTTTCATCAGTTGCTGAGCGTTTGACCTCTACCGGCCACCGTAGTTTTGGTTTGTAATTTTTAGTCACCAAATTTATTGTCAAAAAACCAACACAAAGGATGTAAAAGTATTAAACTAAACCACCTTATAAATAAGAATGAAACAGAAAACTGCCACACAAGTTCACTTCACTAAATCATTCTTGTATTAGGTAACATAAAACAAAAAACCCAACAACACAAAAATATATTCCCCAGCAACTCTGATAACAAACAAACAAAATATTTTCTCTCTCTCTTCCAGTGGTAAAACAAAACAATCAACAAAAATGATCCTTTTTCAGGCCCTTAATGTTCAGTTTAAAAAACAAAAATGAGTCTTTCTGGGTCAAAAATCAAATAAAAAGAGTCCAAAAGAAATAATAGTCCGTTCAGTTCAGACCTTCTGAATGGGCAGACAGAACCAATACATGAAAACGTTTTTTTTACTGTAATTGCTTAAAATAACAGCCCACCACATGTCACTTAAATATCTATATATTCTGTCCTCATGTCAAAGGCAAGCTCTATCTAACAAAGAAAGCAGTATTTGTTTTTATTTGAACAAAACTAATGACAACACTGCTTTTAAACGTCAGTCAACCACATCCAGAGATATAAAACTCATGACACTCATTACACTGCATGAGATGTGGTTTATTGAGTAGGTTCACTTTATGGTCAAAGCTGGCTGCTCCACATCGGTCTTAGTGACCACACACTTCCCCTCACTTCCTTTGAAACCTAATCACGTCTTCCTGTTGCACTTGGAATTCAAAGATACGGCTTCTCCCCCTCCTCTGCTCTGATTAGCTGCAAAAATAAAAACAAAGCCCTCTTTTCCATTTCGCTTTTTAGTCCAGAATATGACTCCGCCTTCAGGGTTCCTCTGCCCTCACATACATCTGATTTCACTGAAGCCTGGAGGTGCATGAGAGGGCTCAAAACTTTTACATTTGTTGTGTTTAAATACCTTTCAAATATCCGTAAATGATGAAACAATAGCCGCTGTTTGTACACGTTCTTGTTGATTTTGGACATTTCCTCAGAGAGTCAGCTTTTGGGGGAATTTAGATGAGACGTGTTGCTGAGTGAGCAGAAATGTACAGTGTTTATAAAACATCATCATGGCTCTTATAGAAAGGTTTTAAGAGTTAATGGATTTGGACAAAGGGGTGTTCACATGCTTCAGTTTAGAGACTGTATGTGCAATAAATATCTTGTGCTGGTTCTGCAGTGTGATTAGATTCCCAACAAGGAAAAAGAAGGGGTGGAGCTGAGGCCCTTTACAGCCAAAGTACCTGCCTGTCATTCAGATAAGCCACGCTCCTAATTAAGCATATCCTCTTAACCTTATTATAATCTAAATGGTGTGAGTTATAAAATAATCAACTGAGAACCAACACTATCCAAAACCTGCATCTTAACATGGGTGTTTATGGGATTGCCTTGGTTTTTGCAGCCAGCCTCTAGTGGACACACAAGGAACTGCAGTTTTTTGCACTTCTTCATTGACTTAATTTTTCAACGCCGTATAGGTTGATTGAAAGACGTTGGTGAGTGTAAGTATAAAAGATTTAGCAGTCTAATACTACGTGTCATAACTTTGACAGCTTCATTCAGGATAGCAAAACTAAAAAAAATGGAAAACTGAAAATTAACTTAATGGACAAATTTTCAACCCAAGCAAACTTAAAGAGCACCATTATTTAAGGCTACAAGTTTTTCAGCCCCCCTTGGGGTGCTGGTGACACTGGTGGTGCTGGTGGTGCAGTGGTTAGTGCGCACGCCCCATGCATGGAAGCTGTAGTCCTCCAAGCAGGCGGCCCAGGTTCAAATCCAACCTGTGGCTCCTTTCCTGCATGTCATTACCCTCTCTCTCTCTCTCCCTGATTTCTGACTCTGTCCACTGTCCTATCTCTCAGTTAAAGGCCCAAAAAGCCCAAAAAATAAACAGTTTTTCAGCCCCTTGACATCAGTAAATGTCGAAAACCCTTTTAACGTCATTTTTCCAGAAGCAGTCCTTATAGCCTGCTTGTGTGATCTCACAGTTCAGACAGGTGGCTTGCAGCTGATTAAAACCTTACCCCCCCCCCCTCCCACACACACACACACACACAAACACACACACACACCTCCAGTGTCAAGGTAAGAGCTGCTGAATTATGTGGAGGTGAATTCCCAGCGGTGGCAATGGGAGACGGTAGCGGGGGGGAACCAAATGGACCTCTTTAGAGGAACGTAGAGTTCACCAGGCGTCGAGTTTCTTATCTTGTTGACAGCTCACGGGGAGAGTTACCATGTGAGTTCTTTGATTCCCACTTTTTTTTTAATGATTTAACACCTCGTGCTGAAGTCTCCACGGTGAGATACTCGCAGAATTTATGTGGAAGGAAATCGCCAAGCTCGATCTGCAGAGTCCCTCTTCTTTTTGTGACAGATCACAGATGCAGAAATAAAGTCCTGTCTCTTCAACTGCACAAAGCAAATGCAGGCACAAAAGCTAACTCCATGTTTCTTCCTATTAGGGAAACATTATTGAAACAATATTTAACCATCTTAATGACTGGTCAAATTAAATGTAATACAATGGAAGAAACACAATAAACATGACCCGAAACTCCCACTCTCACTCAGTACCACCTACTGCACAAGAGCGTTCTAAACAGCTATACTGAAAACGGCCATTTTCTCCTCTAATTTTTTACCCTTTAGTGTTGTATAACACATCTAATCAGACAATGTTAAGTGTTAATTTACAAAAAGATTTAACCTGCAATATGCTCTTTAAGTTTGTAATGTGATGTGAAAAACAGAAAAATAATGCAAGTGATAGAGTAAAAATGAGAACCATGGACAGAGTCAGAAATGAAATAAAATGTGAGGCACAAATAAATATTTGAAATAATCTAAAGAAAAATGTACCTAATAAAAGAGAGATGATTCGTTTTTCAAATTGATTGTAATTTTAATTTTATTTTCAAATTTCATTTCCAAATTTGTAAATGTGAGAGGAAACCGAAGCGCTCGGAGTAAACCCACACCAGCCAGGACTCCATGCGGGCTCACATGTCGTCCTGTGTGGCCCTGGTGGGACCTGAAGTCCTTCCTCATGTCCAGGTTAGACCCTCTGAGCTAGGAGCCAATGAGAGGCTGATAACACAGAGAATAACCTGAACATGAGGTCTGACGTCAGGCCCCAGGAGACCTTTCTCACAGCCGTCATAGCAGGAGCTGAAAGGCACGCTGCTACACAAAATGAAGGCTGTGAGAAAGATCTGTCCCCCCCCCCCACACACACACCTGAGGACCAGCGATGGTAACATGTCTTTAGCCACGTTTAAAGAGGCTAGTGAAAGAATTCCACTTGGACTTGAAGAATCCTTTGATGCCCCTGCTCTCTTTGGGTAGAAGGCGCTTTTTCAGAGTCTCAATCACAAACTCGATGTCTGAGGGAGTCTGTAACAGCAGGCTCCTCCAAAGCCACCCTTCACCAAGCTTCTGGCAAAGGTCTTTGTGCACCTTCTCACATATCTTGCTGCTCTTCTTCATGTGTTGTAAATTAATTTCAATTCCAGAGGCTCTTACCTCTACCAAGAGCATGCTTTTCAAAGTTTCTATAGTGGCTTTGTAGGCTTCATGGGACGCACTAATGGGAACGTCTTTCATTACTGTGTGTACCAGCTGTGACACCAGGATGTCACAGGCTACTTTATCCCACTCCCGAATTGTGGGGACTACGTCTTCTTCATACTCAGCTTCATCTTCACACACAGCTGTGGGGACTACGTCTTCTTCATACTCAGCTTCATCTTCACACACAGCTTCCTCTGCTTCAAATTCTGGTGTAAAACTCTTAATTTCTGATTCCAGATGATCTGTATCCTCTGGCAGGGAGTCCACAACTTTCTCGATCTCCCTCAAAGCGTGGCTTACATTATCCTGCCTTCTCAGGTGCTGTTGTGACTGCTGTTTCAGCCAGGTCCACATCCTCTTAATGAAAGAGTCCACCTCAGGCTGAATCTCTGCCTTCATTTCCTCATCTGTGCCGACAAAGACTTCTTCTCCTGCTGATTTCAGGTGCTCGCACAAAACATCGCTCAGATCCTCAGCAAAGCTGTTGTGATGGCCGCTGGAAATGTCGCTGGCAATCCTCTCGTACAGGCATACCTCATCTGTACCCGAGTTTCTATCTACATCTTCAGCCTCATAGATCATCTCTTCCACCAGGACTTCCGCCTTTACAATGAGCAGCTGCGTTGAAGCTTTGTCTGTATTTCGTTGGCAGATTTTAAGTTTTCTCTTTAAAGTCGCCCTCATGTTCAGGATTGCTTCCCGAACATATGTGCGGATATAGAGAGTCTTAATTTTGCTTACGAGCCTCTTCCATATTGATGTTTTGGGTGACTCCATCTCTGATTTAACATCCAGGTCCTGCTCAGCTTCACTATTTACCATTTCCACAATCTCAAGTGCGAGGTCTTCAGATTCTCTGGAAGATCTGGAAAGGTGCAAGCATAATTCTTCTTCAGACATGTTACCATTCACACAATGTAGAATATTGCTGGACACCTCCTCAAGGATCGACTTTACTGCATTGACAGATGAAATGGATTTGTTTTTTACAGAAAGACGATACTCTCGTCTCTCTCCTTGTAGAGGAGTAACAGGGACCGGAGATGTTTTAATGACCTCCTCCTCCTGATCAGGTGGAGTCTGTTCAACCTCCTCATCCTCATCAACCAGTGTTGGTTCATCCTCCTCCTCCTGATCAGTTGGAGTCTGTTCCATGTCCTCGTCCTCATCAATCGGAGTGGGTTCAACCTCCTCCTGCTCATTACGCATCTCTAAATTTGACGGAGATTCAACTTGCTCTGCTGTGTTTTTAGCAGAACATTTTTTCAGCATTTTTCCAACATGTTTTGCAATATTTCTCACTCTGGCAGTGAAGGTCTTGCATCCCTCAAATTTCTCCCCAGTGCTGTCACTCCCTTTGAACCCTTTGGAGAGCTCAGAGTTAACTCTCTCTGTGGCCTCTGTGACCATGAGCCCTGTCACCTGCTCTGCATTGGGGCAACAGACGTCACCCTGTACTCCCATTGTCTCAGCCAAAATCTGTCCAATGGTGACACCCAAGTCACCCAGACACTCATGCACCTGCTCTTCAGAAAGAGCCAGGCTGTTCTGGGACCCTTTGGATCCAGAGGGTGATTTTGTTGGTCTGTCACTCTCCTTTGGTGACTTGGTTTTATAAATCTCATGGATGTATTTAGATATAGTATCGATTATATCTAAACACATAGCCATGAGAAGCTTTTTGGTCCGATTATCAAAAGATCCGGCCTTCACATTGGTCCATTGTACCTTCGTCATCTGTTCAAGGCACGATTGGATAATGGGGCGCAGAGAGTCTTTGTAGACCACTGAAAAGCTTTGTTCCATCTTGTCCATGCTGCTTGTGGAAGTCATCTTATCTGATGTTTGTGTTTGCTTTGTGTCTCCTGACAGTAAATGTGCTGAAGTTTGTCTCCTCCTGTTAGCTTTGTCCTGTAAGCTGTTTGACAGTGTTTGTGGGGTTCTATATGTGCCTCTGCCTCAGAATGTTGGGCTTTGATCTATGACATCACATTCTGGATCAAAGGACAGTCACCTGCCACTCAAATCTCACATTCTTTATTTTCAAAAACTTTATTTAAAACAGTAGCCTCACATTGATTCTGTCAAGTTCAAACAATAACAAAACGTAATACATGAGAGCTGATCCAAATATAATAGAGAACAGACCAAATTACGTATTTTTGTAGGCCAACATGGAAGTAGCATCACCATGGGGTCTATTGAATATTCGTTTATGGGATTTTTGTATTGGATTCTGAAAAACTAAAAAAGACTATAGCTTCCACACATGGGGTGTGCACTTCTGCCTCTGCTCCACCGCCGGCGCCCCAGGTGTTTTTGTTTTTGTGCAGAAAGTCGAGTGTGACACAGGAAGTGATGCTCGTGACAATCTTACATCTGCAGTGCTTTAATTTTCTCCTAGCATTTTTTTTATGTGGTTATGAAACAGTATGAAATGAATAATGATGCCTTTATTGAAGCAACAAAAGAAAATAAAAATAAAAAACACCAGGAAGATGATTGATCATAATTTTATAGTTATTTCTTCCACTGGGTCAGTGAGCTCCTGTGAGGAACTTTTGATTTGTGTTGATTTTGGCGCCCCCTGTGAACAAATTTGATCTTCATATTTCTTTGCTGATGTCGTCCTGTACATGCATAGGCAGTTTTTTTTATCACAACACATCTCACCCTGCTGTATTTAGAATAATTGATGTGTACAAAAAGGCTGTTTTTGTGCTGTAGCTTCTGACACCCAGCAGGCATTAGTGATTAGAGCCCGTCTTGTGCTGATGGTCCAATGAAAGGCGTCTGATCCAACCTTCACAACAGGCTCCTAAGACGCTGACTAGACTCTTCTCCTCTGTCGCCCCCCGGTGGTGGAATGAACTTCCAAACTCCATTGGATCTGCACCTTTAAGAAAAAGCTAAAGACCCAGCTCTTTCATGAATACCTACTAACTTAATGATGATGGTCTCCATATTATTGATGATGATGATGGTAATGACGATGGTTTTTGTTTGATAACGACGACTTATAAGATGGTTTCTATACTGATTAGAGCTCTCAAGAACTGCCCTCCATGTTGTGCTTTGCCTCTGGTCACTTCCTGTCAGCACCTGTGTGTCCAATCAGACTCAAAGCTGATCGTTTGCTCTTACTGACATTGTTCCCTTTTTTCTAGATCCTTGCTTGTGTTGTTCTTACTCTCTGATGTACGTCGCTTTGGATAAAAGCGTCTGCTGAGTGAATTGTAGAATTGTAGGATCTCTTTGTGTCGTGTATCTGCAAAGAGGAGGACGGGGTAAACACACTTGGAATGTGTTTTTTTGTGGTGTGACACAGAATTGAATTTTTCGGGCTGCAGACTGTCTCTGTCGTGCATGTGGACGTTTAAGAAGAGCGTTCTGTGGTGAGCCGTAATGCAACACGTTTGGTGACAATAAAGAGGGAAAGCAATTTGACATTTCTTTCCCCATACTGCTCACAAAAGAAAAGACAAGTGCACAACAACAAAAAATGAACTTGATGAAAAGTGAAAACTCTGTTTAACACACAGACACTCTCACAGCCTCTTAATGGAGTCAGCATGACTCAGGCGGAGAACATATTTGGAGTTGTTTTGACAGAAGGTCGATCTTAAAGGGAAGATTTAAGAGTACCTGCGTGCACACACACACACAGAAATCCCTTATCACGTTTTCATCCAGGCCATTAAAGAGAGAGAGAGAGAGTGGAGGAGGAGGAAAGAGCAAAGCAGAAATAAAACGTTTTCTGTTTTTTTCATGCTAGCAGAGCTGTTTCAGTCTGTCTCTGATCTTGGCCATGTTTTTTGTTTTTCAAGTAAGAGCCGCTCGAAAGGCAAAGGCCATCTTGGAAGACCCTCAACACCCCCTGCATGCAGAGTTTAAACTTCTACCGACAGGGCGGAGGTTCACTTATTTAAGGAGGTCGAAATCAAATAGATACCTGAGGTCGTTTGTTCCATCAGCTGTTGGGTTTTTAAATAAGCTGTAGGTATTGTTGGTCTTTTGTCCCTTACCTCACTCACGTCCATCATGGTGATATCCATGGTAGCTATGTTTTATATGTATTTATGTCATTGTGCTGTTTTTTATGGATGTATTGCCTATATGGACCGCTGTTGCAAACCAAATTGCCCCTCGGGGCACAATAAAGATTTTCCAAATCCAAATTCTCCTTAATTATCTTGTTGTACTTTAAAACTTTCAAAGAAACCACAACCTAGTCCCATCTTGTCCATAGACACTTTATCCTGGCGGGACGTTACTGCTGCTGATTGATGCTCACCTGAAAGTAGACCGAATAATTAATACGTTTCAATCTTCGGACAACTTCCGGGTTCACCTGAGGGAGATTTTCTTCACTGGAGAGGATGAAAACAACTCTTCATGAGGTGAGTAACAAACAGTTAGATTTAAAAGAGGACTCGAGCTAACGGTCAAACCTCAGATTGTAAATATTAAGTTTAAATCTCGTGGACGAGGACATCATGTTTCGGTTTGTCACGTTTTCATCTGGAAAGAAACCCGAGATTTTATAATAATTCATTAAAACATGACAGATGTATTTAGCTGTGAGATGAGTCTCAACACTTGTAGTTTTACAAGTAAATTGAGTGAATTCATTTAAATATAGGCTTACCTGCGTTCTCCCACTTTCTCGCGAGACTTCTTCCATGAGTCTGTGGTTACGCACCTAACTTGATCAGACACAGGTGGAACATCTGCTTTTATATGTTAAAGTCATGAAAGGTTTAGAGGTACTCCAAAACCGACTATTACAGGTAAAGATATCCAGATATGATGCAGAAGAAATGTTTAAAGGGCCTGTCAAAGAGTGTTTTTGAACTTTTCATCACTTTTTCTCTCATTGTTCACCACAAACCAAAAATAACAGTTAGAAGCAAAAGGTAGCCCGCTGCTCTTACAATTATTGTACAAATATTTTAGAGGTGAGCGACTTAATATGTGAAATATTTAGGGACACGTACCAAAGCTATGGTACCAAACTACACCACGTTGTGCCATTATCTGGACCCCTACTAAAGTGAGCACTTCTAATTCCAGGGTCCGGTCCATACATGTTAACATGACATAAAAGTCTACAAAGATGTAACACATCACCTCTAACACTGCTCAGGAATGAGTAGACGTAAAGGCATGTAGGTGTTTCAGTCTGAAGTCTGTCAACATTAAAAAGATCAGATCTGCTCCTCTTCTGAGCTTTATGTTGACTTCATAACAATCTCTACTCCTTTAAGTCGAGCAGCAGAAGAGTGTCAGTGTGTAAAAACAAAAGGCTCATTTATTAGCTGAACTAAATCTGCAGGAGTTTTCCATGTCACTGATTACAACAGAGGCCGATTAGGACGGGACCCTTAAAACATTTAGGGACTAATTAAGAGTATACTCACTTCTTCAGGCTCCACTTTGCATCAGCAGACCATTCAAAATATTAACAACAGAATATGAAAAAGATACATTAGAGGGATTCAAATAGTTCAGTCGTAATTTGAGGTCACTGATGGCGTTTATGTTTTATTAAAGGAGAAAATAACAAATATGCTAATGTCACGACTTAATGGTTAGGCTTAGAAATCAGTTTTTTTTTATGTTCCCACCACTCCGCTGTTTTAGTAACACCACTGGGAACAAAACTAATCAAACATCTCTGTATATTCATTTCAAATCATTTAGTTAACTCCTCCCCTGCTCTGTGTAAGATGATGTGAGGTTTCCAAACGATATCCAGCAGTCTGCGCTGACGATCGATCTCTTCCTCGTACTCCACGATAGTTCTTTTAAAAACTACAAAAATGTCTTCCGCAGCAGCCGTTAGTCGCTGGTTGATAAAGTCTCTCAGACTCTCAGCTGAACACATTGTTGTGGTTTTATTAAACTTTAAAAAAAAGATGAACTAGGACAACAGGAAAGTCTGAGAGGAAATGTAACTGCGTTCAGATCTGGTGCTCGTGCTGTTTCCTTCCGCTGTGTGTCACACTATAAAGTATCCTACCGACGGTGGAGGTGCGGCAGCCTTTTGTTCCTCTTTCTGTGGATTCATTTTCTTCAAAACATGTTTTTATTATCAGAAACAAGACGTAAAAAACTTCTCTTTATTAAAAAACTAGATTATATTGTACAGTGAGTTACTATGGTTACAGATAGACAGAAAGTGTGTTATTAAGGTTAGCCTACAGGGACAGTGAGTTACAGAGATACTTTATTGATACAGAGGGAAATTCTATAATTACTAAAGTTACACAGGGACAGACTGTTACCATGGTAACATGAACAGTGGTATACTAAGGATGCAGGGACAGTGAGTTACTTTAGTTACCGGGAATGTTACTATGGTAACCGGGACATGCTGTGTCTGTCTGGAATATGCTCCAATCTGCTTTTTTTTTGTCCACAATGAAACTAAAATAATGACATGAATTATATACTGAACTAAAGTCTATATTTACTGTGTCATCCAAAACTTCGGGTCGGCTTCATGAATTAAATCATGAGGAATTAACTTTTCCTCGATGGGACCTGGAGCCTGATGAACATCTGAAAACAAACGACTCAAGAGGACAAAAACATAAACATCAGAAAATAACACCAACTTCATGTTTGAGTCAAATTAAGTTTAATTTCAAAGAAGAAGATAAATGTACAGCCTTAATAAAATCCAGACTGTGATATTTAATAAACAGAAGT
This sequence comes from Labrus bergylta, assembly GCF_963930695.1. Classification (NCBI taxonomy): domain Eukaryota; kingdom Metazoa; phylum Chordata; class Actinopteri; order Labriformes; family Labridae; genus Labrus; species Labrus bergylta. The sequence continues at coordinate 6,084,257 of NC_089198.1, read as the reverse complement.
GGTTGATGTTATTTAATGCAACATGGCCGTCGTATAAGAGGCGGATTGGAAGCAGTGAAACTTTGTGTTGACATGGTGTCAGTTATTTAAAAAGTAAATCACTTGTAGAATATAGAGAAATTATTTGAGTGAATTATCAAGAGTAACACACATGAACAACATGACAGAAAGATCACTGTGTCTGGGTTTACACCAAGAGCAGAAACACCAGCCCATCTTAAAACACGGGGTTAATTAGATCAGACGAGGAACTTGTAGAGAATGTGTTGAAGAAATGTGGAGAACATGTTCCCTCTAAAGTGAAGAAGAGTCCAAGTATTCAGTTACAAACTACAGAGAGACTCAAAGAAAGCTCAACTTCCTTCACACTTCACTTTATTACAGAAGTCCAGTCAAAGATTCTTTTTCTGCCTTTGAATCGCTGCACACTCCTGTCCACTAGGGGGCAGTGATTACAAAAAGAGACATTAAACTTGAACATGAAATATAAAAACATAAGAACAAATAAAAGAGCTGGCATCATCTATCTTTCTTTGTGTTTCCTGACACAGAAATAATCTCTTCAGATCGATCAGTCTGGGAGAAAACTGTGGAAACAGTGACACCTGCTGGCAGAAAGCAGTGATAGCAGCAACAGAACCTAAACATGAATTATTATTTAAATAAAACCCTCCACAGATTGAATTTATTTCTATTTAAAATCCTGAGATAATAAAAACAGAAGGTTCAAACATCAAAGTGTAATAAACATCAGAAGCTAAAAATAAAGATAGTTTGATAACGTGTCCGTTGTTACCCTGACATGATGAATGAATATCAATGATTGAGTCTGCATGTTATTCAGCTCTTTTTATATCATCTCATATTACATCAAATATTCAGGTGCTGACTCTGCACCTGGATCCAGACATCCTGTTTGTAGTTCTTTTAAAAACTCAGTGAAGCCTCCTCTTTGTTTTGATCCAACAAAGAGACGACTGATTTATTATCAGACGACCAACGACTCGTGGTTAAAAGCAGAACTTCACACTTTAACTTGCACAGCTGGAATCAACTTCTACTGTTATCTGTGAATATGAGTCAATGAATAACCTGCACCACTACACATGTCCACAGGGTGGCGCTGCAACAGAAACATTTATATACAAATCAAAGAGTTCATCTTCGGTCGTTGAGTCATGAAGCAGTTTAAATTCAGAATATGAGAATAGAAAAATGTCCGAGGTCATGGTCCTGTGTGTGACGGTGGAGCTGATCTCAGAGCAGCTCAGACTGCAGCACAGAGAGTCATCTGCGCTGTGATTGGTCCGTCAGTCTCCCAGTAACACAGCCCAGTTAAAGACTCACCAACACACCAGCTGCTGCTTCCAGCTCTGTGATCAGCAGGATCCTCTCTTTAAAGACTCACAACCTCCAGCTGTTGATATAAAAAGACATAAATGAGAGATTACACTCTGAGAGAGACTTCATGATGATTCTTTATATTATTCATGATAAACACAGACGGGGCTCGCTCCAAGCTATATAACAGAGCTGCTGACACCATATGAGCCAGCCCGCAGTCTTAGATCCTCAGGTGGGGGCCTCCTGGTCGTTCCAAAGTCGAGACTTAAAACTAAAGGTGACCGGGCCTTTTCAGTCAGGGCCCCTCGACTTTGGAACGACCTCCCTGAGGAGATAAGACTCGCAGACTCCCTCAATTCTTTTAAATCCCTTCTTAAAACATACTTTTACAGACTTGCTTTTATGTGATGTCATCTTCTTAATGTCTTTTCTTACTGGTTTTACTATTTTTATTTTATTTTCTTCTTTCTTTTCTTTGTTTGGTTTAGTTTGTTCTTGTTTTTGTTTTTGCTGTTTGTCAAAGCACTTTGTAAACCTGTGTTTTTAAAATGTGCTATATAAATAAAGTTATTATTATTATTCTGATCATATAATATCATCGTTATCATGATTATTCTGATTATCAGTGATACAGAACATCCAGTATGAAGAGCAGCAGGGACTTCAGTCCTGCTCAGAAGTGAAGTGGGCGTGGAAAGTAGCACGCCACCTTTCAGCTCTCGTGGTCACGTGTTGGTGACTTGAAGCTTAAAGGGACAGAGAGTCCTTGAAGGCATCATCATGTCAGAGACAGTTGAGTGATGTGTTTACTGAGAGTCCTTGAAGGCATCATCATGTCAGAGACAGTTGAGTGATGTGTTTACTGAGAGTCCTTGAAGGCATCATCATGTCAGAGACAGTTAAGTGATGTGTTTACCGAGAGTCCTTGAAGGCATCATCATGTCATGATGTTCGTACTATCTATTGAACCGCTGGCAGAATATATTAAGGTAGAACAAAAAATAAAAGGCATATCCAGTGTTTCCCCTACCATTATATTAGGGGGGCGTCATTTCAGGGTACACATTAAATATAAATAAGTCTGAGGGAATGCTAATGGGCTGTACAATCAGGGATGAAATCAAACAGAAATAAGTATTTCATTGGGATGTCGAGAGGATAAATTACTTTTTTTCCCCAATTAAGATGCTAGAAATGAGAGAGAGATTAATGAGCATTATTGTAATGCTGATGTTCTGAGTTTTAACTCCACTTCCACAGAAGTTACGTGAACGTGCACGAGCCTGCTGGTTAAGAACATCGGGAGGTAATCAGTGTTGATAAATCCCATGTTCTTAACCTGCAGGCTCGCACACGTTCCGGGACATTTACATTCAGAAACGCCTCCAATTAACCATTTATGGTAACAACACACCTCTTTAAAAACCACCTGAATATATTTACCTCGTCGGAATAATGACTACGAGAGCAAAGAAAAGGAGATTCATAACAACAGGAATGGAAGTGGAAGAAGTTGAATAAAAAAGGGTAATAAATAAAGAGATAAATAAATAAAGAGATAAAATAAGGTTAGTAACTCTCGCGCTAAGTGACCCAGATAAATGATTAGTCGAAGTTACTAACAAAAGAACAAATGCTGCATGAGAGAAGGTGACAGGTCAGAGGAGAAAATCTGTTTCAAACCACACAAAATCACTTATTTTGTGTTTTGAATTAAAAAAACTGGGAACATGCATCCAGGTTGAGATGGATTCTGGCGTGCTGTGACACTCGTGGTGCTTTTTATTTGTAGTTTTAATGTTCTACCTCTAGATTCTGTGTGTGAGCATGCTCAGAGCTGTGCTTATATTTACACACATTTCTAAGTAAAAGAACAAGTTGATCAATTCCACTCTTTGTGTGGAAATGTTCTTACTCATTACGCACAGATCCGTGCTCACACACTGTTGATAGATGAGCCCCCTGGACTTTTCTCTTCTCTGGAACCTTTCTTCTAGGTGTATTGTTTTTTTTCAGCACTTTTGTAGTAATTTGTTTGTATATTTAGTCACTTTTAACTTCTCATCTGCCTTGGTATGATGTTTACATTTTGATGATTAACTTTCTTTGTTTAAATGTGTAACCTTTTTACTAAACCATGTGACTACTACTGATCATGTGACTGGCTGTAAAGCGTTAAAGGAAGTAGCTTTGCTGCCATTTTGTACCTGCCCTGATGAAGGCCTGTATGGCTGAAACATGTTGGCATGTTTTTATGAATCTGTAGCCCTGATGAATTAAAGGCTTTTTATGCTGAACCCTCTGAGTGCCTCAGACTTCTTCAAAAACTTCTAAGTTGGATCCCCGCACGGAAGAGCACCAGAGGAACTAATTACCAAAATAATTTACAACACCCATGCAGCACTCCATGCATCTGCTTTTTGACTGGAAATATTGTGATTTCAAATTCCAAAACATTTCAAGGTTTTTAATGACTGTACGAATCCTGAACTGTGTTTAGTGAAACCCTGTAGAGACCAGGATGGACTAAACCCAACCCTGTACTCACCTCACAGTCTCCAGTCTGTAGTCTGGATTCTTCTGAAGGTCACTCAGCAGCTTCACTCCTGAATCCGGCAGCTTGTTGTAGTCCAGGTACAGCTCTCTCAGATGGGAGGGGTTAGACTTCAGAGCTGAGGCCAGAGAAGAACAGCTGATCTCTGACAAACTGCAGCTCCACAATCTGAATAAAGAATAAAAGATGTGAATAAAAAGAATGATCAATCAGATGATAACATAACAACATAACTAGGTCCAATAAGTGAGTGTGTCCCTAAAATAAGTAGAGAGACTTTGTCATTCTGTTATTGTGGATCATTCAAATGTCAGCTTTCTACAGACATCATCCAAACATTCATACAGCTGTTCATGTCAATAAAGACACCAACATGTTACTGACCTCAGTCAAGATTACACAACCAATACTCTACTGAGCTTTACACACCTGGGAGAGAGTGTGTGTGTGTGTGTGTGTGTGAGTCTGTGCGAGTCTGTGTGTGAGTCTGTGTGTGTGTGTGTGTGTGTGTGTGTGTGTGTGTCTCTGTGTGTGAGTCTGTTTGTGTCTCTGTGTGTGTGTGTGTGTGTGAGTCTGTGTGTGTGTGTGTGTGTGTGTGTGTGTGTGTGTGTGTGTGTGTGTGTCTCTGTGTGTGAGTCTGTGT
>NC_089198.1:6047216-6077216 GCF_963930695.1 Labrus bergylta | reverse complement strand
TATCAGCAGCACTTCATGAATTAGGCTAAAGGACATTTTGGCAATGACTGACTTATGGCGTGTTGTAAATCCTACAGCCCGTGAATACACATTTTATTCTAATGCTCATAACTCATACTCTCGGATTGATTATCTATTTTATCACAATCTATGGTGGAGAATGTGATTGACAGCAATATACATAATATGATTATTTCAGACCACACCCCCTTATCTGCTCTCCTCTCTCTTTCTGTAAATAACCAGAAAAGTAAGCAGTGAAGATTTAACAATTCTTTACGTAAAGACAAAGAGTTTGTGTCCTTGATAAATGAGATAAATTAGTATATGTAGCAGAACAAGATGCAGACGTACTGACAAACCGACTTAGTTATTTTTTCATTTATTCAAAAAATTGCTGCTAGAGAGAGAGAGAGAGGGAGAGAGGGAGAGAGAGAGAAAAAGAGAGAGAGAGTGAGAGAAAGAGAGAGAGAAAAAGAGAGAGACAGAAAGAGAGAAAGAGAGAGAGAAAGAGAGAGAGAGAGAAATAGAGAGAAAGAGAGAGAGAGGGAGAGAAAGAGAGAGAGAGAGAGAGAGAGCGCTCATGGCTCCGTGCAGCTTCAGAGAGAGAGAGAGAGAAGGTCCTCTGTCCTCACACTTTTCTTGTAAATGTATCTTACGTCAGTCAAAACTGAAGCTTCTCATGGCTTCGTTTTAAAAATGTTAATATACAGCTGCTTGCTGCTGATTCTGAACTCCTATAAATAACAGAATATGAAGAGGAACTTTTCAAAACGTGAGGCGTACTCCTGGTGTTTGTGCTGTGGATAAATTGAACAGATTAAAGTAGTTTGTCGCAAAAACAAAATTAATTTAAAGGGAAAAACACATTTGATATAAATACAAACCTAATATTAAAATAAACCATAAGACAGGGGTGTCAAAGTCCTATTGGGTCGGGGGCCGGATTTGTTCAAATGAGACCTCAAGTGGGCCGGACTAATTTTACAGACATCACTATAACTCAACACATGGATATATAGGCTAATGTATGATTAAAAAAACAAGACAAAAAAAGGAGAGAGAGAGAGAGAGAGAGAGAGAGAGAGAGACTTTAGATGTGTGTGTGTCAGGCCACAGCACAGTTGTCACTCGTTAAGGTTCATCACAGATTAAACCTGCTCACATGAATATGTTGAACAAACACACAGAGTGTCTTTGATGTAAACAGTCATCTTCAGGTATTTCACTGTCAGGCATCAAATGTTTCCAAACCAACAGACTTGAATTGATCCTTCAGCGTTGATCACTGCAGTCTGATCAGCTCCGTGTGGAGTTCAACTTTTTTAACTAAGTAAACTCAGTTAAACCACTTTTGATATGAGTCTGGCAGTCCGTTCTTCTACGTGTCCGCACTATCGTGATCTAACTCTGTCACTGACTTTTTATGCGCCATGAATCTGTGCCATCTCCGTGCGCAATTCAAGGAAGAATTTTAGCGCTGCTCCGGGGTTAAACCAGCAGACCTCTGTATGATCGGACAGCCTGTGTGTGTTATATTGTTTTCAGATAAGAATGAAATGTTCAGTAATAGTTATATTTTTACAGTCTGATTAAAGCTGGTGATAAAGGCACAACAGCAGGCTACTGCATTTAGAAGTGATGTCACGCTGAAACTTTTAGGTGATCAACACAACACGCTCACCTCTGGGTGACCTAAAAATGAACCATCTGTAAATAAAATCAGTTAATATTCATTTTAATTTACTGTTTTTACAATAACCAGAGGTAAAATAAGTCTATCATCAGGCTCAACGCCGGTGTCCACAAACTACACTCGATGTGAGGAGACGGTCTGGGCCGTTACGCAGGACAGAGAGGATTGTTTTTTATTTGCACGAGCTGCTCTTTGTGGCTCACTCCATAGGAAGCTTTGTTATCATTAGTAAAACTTTTGTTTTCCATCAGTGAAGACAGGAGAAACTGGTAAGAAGTGTGGACAGAACTGAAGACCGTCATGATGAGCGTGCAGTGCAGCGGTGTGCCTGTCGTTAAGTCTCGTAGCTTTGATGAAATTCTGGCAACTTGTGAGCAAATAAAACTAAAGAAATATCGCTCCTTCGATCTCTCTTGAAAACCTGCATTCTGTGTCACCTCTCTCAGGTGTTCAGCCTGTTTTCTGATGTGATGTATTACCAGAGTAATGCAGGAGCTCGGCCACTCGTCTTTTTTATGATTCTCCCTGCTGAGAAAATAGTTCAAAGTGCCCTGTTTAATTAATTTTAGTATGATGATATCAACCTTTACGTTGCTCATTATAGGTTTTAATACAATTCAGGGAAAATAAGTATTACAAAAATGTAATTTATAAAAAATAAAAAAATATTTTTCAATACATTTCCTCCTTCTTCCCAAAACGTCTCACGGGCCAGATGAAACCTGCTGTCGGGCCGTATGTTTGACATCCCTGCCCTAAGATAAGAGTTAGCCCTAACCCTAACCCAAAAAAAAGACGATCGTCTGCAACGAAAAGTGAACTAAGTAAACATCTGTAATATTTATTCTAGTTATAGAGAAGACATTCAATCAAAGAGTCTTCAATTTCCTTTGACAGTTTCAGAATCTCACAGTGTCACAAACATCTCAGACAAAACAAGTGTTTGACTTATTTTTATGTCTGATGGTTGAAATTGGAATGATTGTTTTTCTTTGTTTAATTATTCATAATTTATCTAAAAATCAGCTGTTCAGGTGGTAAAGAGTGAAATATACAACAAGTTATTTTTTTATATACCGTATTGGTCCGAATATAAGACGGCCTTTTTCCCCATCGAAATAGGTCCGAAAAAGTCGGGTCGTCTTATATTCGGGGTCCAGTATTCAGAGCGCAGCTCTAATTGTTCGCCTGTCCCTTTAAATATCAACACACATGACGCGCTCTGGGAGGAGCAGGGGAGTGATGACAGTGAGAGAGAACACAGCGGGGCGGAGGACGTGTGTGAGGAATAGGAGACATCGGAGGAGAAGTTTGGAGAGTTTTAGTTTGGCGGTAGTTTAGTTAAAAACGTTGCCTGTATTTCCTCTGTTATTTCAAAATGTTAAAAACATGTTGATAATATTGTTTGATTGTTAATCGATTTTAATGTTGAATCATACTGTACATAGTTCGCCCTTGTGAAACACTTTGTTTTGAAAAGTGCCGTAGGCCTATACCGATAAATACGGTATGTTAATTATTATTATGATTATCAATACAACAGGTGTTTAATTCTATATGTTTTTAATATTGTTATTTTCAAATAAAATGAAGTTCTTTAAAGAAAGTTCTTTATAAATACAAGATCTGCTCTGCAAATCTTTTTTTCTAAATGTGAGTTTTGAAAAACGGGGGTCGTCTTATAATCAGGGTCGTCTTATATTCGGACCAATACGGTATTTAGGTTTAAAATGTAAGGCTTTAAATTGCTACCACTCTGTGGATAAAACCACAGAAGAAGAAAATGGACTGCAGCATTAAGATCCTCAGTGTGGATCATTTGATTATCAGCCTGAAGTCTACAGTTTAGTTTCACATCATATGAATCTGAACAGAGAAATTAAACCTGTTGTCTTACCTCAGAGTCTCCAGTCTACAGTTTGGACTCTGCAGTCCAGAACAAAGCAGCTTCACTCCTGAATCCTGCAGCTTGTTGTAGCTCAGGTCCAGCTCTCTCAGATGGGAGGGGTTGGACTTCAGAGCTGAGGCCACGACTTCACAGTGAGTCTCTGACAGTCCACAGTCTAAAAACCTGTCATGACATTAATGGTACATAATATGTTATTGAAAGGAATGTCTTAACATTTTGACAAATTGTGTTCAATCACATCAGAGGTTCAGCTGATCTGAACTCACTTTAGTTAACAAACATTTCCATCACTTGTAAACGTGTGTGTGTGTGTGTGTGTGTGTGTGTGTGTGTGTGAGTCTGTGTGTGTGTGTGTGTGTGTGTGTGTGTGTGTGTGTGAGTCTGTGTGTGTGTGTGTCTGTGTGTGTGTGTGCGTGTGTGTGTAAGAGTGTGCCTGTGTCTGTGTGTGTGTGTGTGTGTGTGTGTGTAAGTGTGTGTATCTGTGTGTGTGTATGTGTGTGTGTGTGAGTGAGTGTGTGTGTGTGTCTGTGTGTGAGTGAGTGTGTGTGCGTGTGTGTGTGTGTGTCTGTGTGTGAGTGAGTGTGTGTGTGTGTCTGTGTGTCTGTGTGTGAGTGAGTGTGTGTGTGTGTCTGTGTGTGAGTGAGTGTGTGTGTGTGTCTGTGTGTCTGTGTGTGAGTGCGTGTGTGTGTGTGTGTGTGTGTGAGTGAGTGTGTGTGCGTGTGTGTGTGGGAGTTTGTGTGTGTGTGTGTGAGTGAGTGTGTGTGCGTGTGTGTGTGTGTGTGTAGGTGTGTGTGTGTGTGTGTGTGTGTGTAGGTGTGTGTGTGTGTCTCTGTGTGTGTGTGTGTGTGTGTGTCTCTGTGTGTGTGTGTGTGTGTGTGTGTGTAGGTGTGTGTGTGTGTCTCTGTGTGTGTGTGTGTGTGTGTGTGTGTCTGTGTGTGTGTGTCTGTGTGTGTGTGTGTGTGTGTGTGTGTGTGTGTGTGTGTGTGTGTGTGTGTGTGTGTGTGTGTGTGTAGTGTCAGACACACTCACACAGCTCTGTGGCGTGAACGTTTGTCTCTGTCGCTGATTGTCACTGCGTTGTTGTTAAGAAAACAATAAAACAACACAGAGCTTGAGGCCCAGCTGTCTCTGTCTGAACTCTACTCTGCTGTCATGAGTCTGCAGAATGGAAAAGCTCCAGGTATTGATGGCCTTCCTGTTGACTTTTATAAAGTGTTTTGGAGTGTGCTGGGAGAGGATCTCCTGGAGGTTCTAAGAGACAGTTTGGAGAGGGGTCGTCTGCCTCTGAGCTGCAGGAGAGCAGTCATCACTCTGCTGCCAAAGAAAGGCGACCTTCAGGATCTAAAGAACTGGAGACCAGTGTCATTACTTTGCACAGACTACAAAATCCTGTCTAAGGTCCTGGCATCCAGACTAAGGCAGGTGATGGGGTCGATCATCCACACAGACCAGACCTACTGTGTGCCCGGCAGGCTCATCAGTGATAACATCACTCTTATTCGGCATGTTTTGGAAGTCTCTGGTTCATTGGCTGTAGACACTGGTCTGATTTCACTAGACCAGGAAAAGGCTTTTGATCGGGTTGAACACCAGTATCTATGGCGGACTCTAACCGCCTTTGGGTTCAACCCATGTTTCTTAGCTAAGATCCAGGTTTTGTACCGTGACATAGCGAGTGTGCTAAAGATCAACGGAGGCCTGAGTGCTCCTTTTAGTGTACAGAGGGGGGTGAGGCAGGGCTGCTCATTATCTGGGATGTTATATTCCTTAGCCATTGAACCCCTGCTTCACAGACTGAGGTCAGGTCTCTCTGGTGTTCGTTTTCCTGCCACTGATGTGCGTTTTAAATTGTCAGCGTATGCTGATGACGTCATTGTTTTTGTTAATCAGCACAGAGATATCGATGTTTTAAAAGAGACTGTGAATTTGTTTGGGTCGATATCTTCTGCCAAAGTGAACTGGCTGAAAAGTGAAGCAGTGATGGTGGGAGAGAAGCTGAGGGGTCGGCTCAGTCTGCCTGGAGGCCTCTTTTGGAAGTCAGGAGGTTTTAAATATTTGGGAGTGTTTTTGGGGAATGAAACATTTGTCAGTAAAAACTGGGAGGGTGTTTTAGAAAAAGTAAAAGGACGTCTTGATAAATGGAGGTGGCTGTTGCCAAAGATGTCTTTTAAAGGTCGTTTACTTCAGTGACCAGAGCATGTTGATCGGTTGCTGAAGCACTGGAGACATCAGCTGACAGGACAAGAGATGTCTCTGATGTCGGACTATGGGGACGGTTCTCTGCTGCCTGACCAAACTGACCCGTTTCCTGAGTTCACTCTGTCTGCAGACCTGAAGGACTGTTCTGGTCCTCTACTGGCCAACGCTGCAGGAAAGACTCTTTACAAACTGATTGTTAAGACTGTGAATAAAAAGACACTGAACGCACGCAGTGACACCCCCTGGAGGACTTATTTAGGGCTAGTTTCTGAGTTTAGACCCTCCTGGGAGTCTTTGTACAAACCCCCCTTGTGTAAGAGACATGCAGACCTCCAGTGGAGAATCCTGCATGGAATCATTGCTGTGAACTCTTTTATCTCTGTTCTTAATGTGAATGTTGTTGATCAGTGTCCTTTCTGTGTGCACAGGGAGACGGTGTTTCACTGTTTTTTTACAGTGCAGTCGGGCTGAAACCTCTGTTTGAGGTTGTTGATGTGAAGCTGTTGTTTGTAAAAATGTTAAAATCCAGGTTGTTTTTGGACTTCAGCTTCTACAGAGCAAATCAGGACCTGGAGACTTTCCAGTCAGTGTGGACTCATGACAGTGTGCTGTGCTCTGTAGAGCACGATCAGTTAGTTCATGGACATGTGCTGATGTAACATCTGTTTATTTTGTGAATGTCATCTGTGAATTTTAGGAATGTATATTATTGTTGAACAGTAAGAAGACTGAAAAATAAAGGTCTGTTTAAAAATCAAATCAATCTCTCTCTCTCTTTCTCTCTCTTTCTCTCTCTTTCTCTCCCTCTCTCTCTCGTTCTCTCTCCCTCTCTCTCTTTATCTCTCTCTCTCTCTCTTTCTCTCCCTCTCTCTCTCTCTCTCTCTCTATCTCCCTCTCTCTCTCTCTCGTTCTCTCTCTCTCTCTCTCTCTTTCTCTCTCTCTCCCTCTCTCTCTTTATCTCCCTCTCTCTCTCTCTCTTTCTCTCCCTCTCTCTCTCGTTCTCTCTCTCTCTCTCTCTTTCTCTCTCTGTGTTAAATCTGCGGCCTGGATGAATGGAGCGGTGGTTCTGTTTTTAGACAGCGTTGATAAGGCGAACGCCGTGGTGGAAAACGGAGTGGTCATAAATGGGGCTTTCGTTCCCGTGTCGTCTCTGTCTCTGCCTTCTAGGAAGGTCGTTTTGTCAAATTGTCCGCCGTTTATTAATGATGACTTTCTGCAAAGGGAGTTATCAAGACACGGGAAAATAGTCTCTCCTATTAAGAAGCTGCCTTCAGGCTGTAAAGCCCCGCAGCTCAGTCACGTGGTCTCTCACAGACGTCAGGTCTATAAGATCTTAAATAAAAGAAATGTGGAGCTTAATCTTGTTTTCAACCTGAGAGTACAAGACTTTGATTATGTGATTTATGTCACTTCTGAAAACATGAAATGTCTTCACTGTAAAAGGGAGGGGCATCTGATCAGAGCATGTCCATACAAAGATGAAGCTGAGGGATCCAGTGCAGGTGGGAGACGGACAGGTGAGGAGACACAGAGTGGAGGAGGAGAGGAGACACAGAGTGGAGGAGGAGAGGAGACACAGAGTGGTGGAGGTGAGGAGACACAGAGTGGTGGAGGAGAGGAGACACAGAGTGGAAGAGGAGAGGAGACACAGAGTGGAGGAGGAGAGGAGACACAGAGTGGAGGAGGTGAGGAGACACAGAGTGGAGGAGGAGAGGAGACACAGAGTGGAAGAGGTTTGGTTTTCAAAATACCTTTTATTTTACCACTACCTGGAGAAAATTATAACACTGTCACATCATCACTCAGATCAAGAGAAGGAAATAAATAAATAAATAAAAAATAAAACAAGTGCAACAAAAATCACAACATCAACAAAAACAACATTTACTGCATCAAAAATGAATAATCAGCTCTCCATCCCCACCCACAGAGCACAAAGCTTCTTCCACAGCCCATACACTATTAAAGTCTTGCACATTGTCCATCATTTGATAATAGGCAAATTCTACCTTTAGTCTGGCCTTCAAAAGTCCCTCCAGAACCAGCACCGGTTCCACACAGCCAGTACCCTGAGCTCGGTTCTTGCGTGTAAGCCAAATGGCCAACTTAGCCGAGCCAGATAAAAAGTTCATCAGTGTATGTACAGTCTTTTTCTTTGCAGAATACTTTGGCCCAAAAACAAACACTGCATAAGAGAAATCCTCCCCGAGAGCTTCAAACAAGCTTTTCATAAGGACAAACAAGAGTGAGAGCCTGGGACACTCAACAAACAGATGAGACAAAGTTTCAGTTAGTGAACAAAACAAACACTCCTCTCCCACCCCTGGATCAATGTGCGCTCTGTATCTGTTCGTGGCTATAACCCCATGCACAACTCTCCACTGGAGATCTGCTGTTCTCTTCTCAACAGGCAGCTTGTACAGGGACCGCCAGCTGCCTTTCGGGGAAACCTCCGGGCCAAAAAACTCGATCCACCTCGACTCTTTCACTCCCGACAGACCATGAAGATGTAGGACCTTAACACAGGACTGATAGAGTGCCTTTTTCCCTGCATCCTGGAACTTTCCCAGAACAGGAGTACTAAAGGACAGCAGTCCACCTCCTCTTTCCTGCCACTCCCCGACATCTGGGGTAACAGACAAAGATGGGAAGCTGTATTTGCCCTCTTCACTCCACTGCTCACACAGATTCTCAATGTTTAGAAATGTCACAAGTTTTACTGGAAGTGCAGCAAAGACTTCCTCCACCACTCTTTCAACCACCCGGCTGGAGATGATATTGGTCCTTTCTTTGAGGGCGTCCAGGGTCAGTCTTACCAGGTGACCCAGTTTTGTGCAGCCTGCCTCTCTGAAACTGGCCCGGAGACTGGCTGACTGCAAAGTTGGAGTCCTTATAAAATCATTAAAAAATAACGGTTCCTCAAAGATCCACATTCCCAGACTCTCAGTTTTTTCCCTTTTGAATGTGTACATTTTCCAATGCCTGCATTACAGACATATAAAAGGATGTTAATCCAGTGAGATCCACCTCCTCAAGCTTTAACAGAAAGAGCTGCTTAGTGTACCCCAGCCGTCCAGCTCTCCTCAGCAGCAGTCGAGCGATGTCCATCCAGCTGGGACCACAAGTGAAAAGGAGTCTCTGTGCAGTCTGGAGTCTGAATGAGGCAATTTTTGACTGAATGTCTATAAGTCCATGTCCCCCTTCAGCCACCGGCAGGTAGAGGACTGCCGCCTGGACCCAGTGTTTGCCTGACCAGAAGAAGTCCAGGATGGCCCTTTGAATGTCCTCCACCAGCCCTCTTGGAGGTGTCAAAGCCACAAGTCTGTGCCAGAGAGTCGAGGCAACCAAGTTATTGACCACCAGAACTCTTCCCCTATACGACAACTGGGGTAGCAACCATTTCCATTTAGACAACCGAGCGCACACTTTCTCCCTAACTCCCTCCCAGTTTTTACTTTTAAAGCCCTCGGTACCCAAATAAACCCCCAACACCTTCAACCCCTCCCTCCCCCACTCAAGTCCACCCGGCAGACTGGGCACTGCCTGGTCCCTCCACTCTCCCACCAATAAGGCACCACTTTTTTCCCAGTTCACCCGTGCAGCTGTTGCCCTTTCATACAGGGACAGGGTGTCCCGCAGACACCGAACGTCCCCCTGATTGGAGATGAAGATGTTTACATCATCAGCATAGGCAGAAATTGTAGGGGGACATTCAATGCTACAGGCCGCGGGCAAAGAAAGCCCGCTGAGCCGGTCCCTCAACCTGCACAGCAAGGGCTCAATAGCCAAGCTGTACAGCTGGCCGGAGATGGGACAACCTTGTCTGATCCCTCGCCGTACAGGGATTGGCTGACTCAACCCCGCCCCCATCTTCACCAAACACTGTGCATCCTGATACAACAACCCAACTAATGACACAAAACCATCCCCAAAACCAAAAGACCTCAGTGCAGAAAACAAATACGAGTGATCCACCCTGTCAAACGCCTTCTCTTGATCCAGAGACACAATGCCAACATTTAGATTATAGATTTTACACACATCAATGACATCTCTGATAAGAAAAACATTATCCATGATTGTCCGGTCTGGAACACAGTAACTCTGGTCTTTATGGACCACACTTCCCAGAACGTCCTTTAGTCTGTTCGATAAAGCTCTGGAGAGGATCTTGTAGTCCGCACAAAGCAAAGCAACCGGCCTCCAGTTTTTTAACAATGCCAGGTCACCTTTCTTGGGGAGCAAGGAAAGAACTGCTTTCTTACAAGAACCAGGAAGAGACCCGGTCCTGCAACACTCCATTAAAACACTATGCAGGTCAGACCCAAGAATATTCCAGAACCTCTTAAAAAAGTCTGTGGACAACCCATCTATTCCAGGTGCTCTTCCTGTTGCCATCTGAGTGACAGCAGCAGTGAGCTCCTCCAGAGACAGCTCCCCTTCCAGAAGAGACCTCTCCTCCACACTGAGCTGAGGGAGACCCTCCAGGAGCTCCCTGCGACACTCCTGGCTGCAACTCTCTGCTCCAAACAGATCCTCATAGAACTGCATGGCGTGACTGCTCATTTCCTTTGGATCAGCTGTTATTCGACCTCCTGGCAGTTTCAGACAAGTCAGCAGCTTTTTTTGAGCCACAGATCTCTCAAGATTGAAAAAGAAAGACGTTGGGGCATCCATGTCTTTGAGTTGAAGGAAACGACTCCGCACAAGAGCTCCCTTCACCCTCTCCTGCAGGAAAGAGCTCAACTCCATACGTTTCTCCTTCAGCAGGGTACCAGCGGTGGGATCCACACTCCCATTTAACCCCTCCTCAAGGTTCTTAATGTTGTCCTCAAGATTTTTAATGACTGTTTTTAATCTAGCAGAAAAGTGTGATGTGTACTGCTGACAAAAAACACGAATCTGAGCTTTACCAACCTCCCACCAAAGCTTCAAAGAATCAAACTCAACTTTTCTTAATTGCCACTGATCCCAAAAACACCCAAAGTTTTTACAGAAAACATTGTCCAGTAGAAGCTTGTTATTAAAATGCCAGAAGGACTTAGCCCTTTCACCTGGTGAAATAATCAGCTCCACACTAACAAAATGGTGATCAGTGAAGCCGACAGGCAGAATATTACAATGAATTAATCTGGGGTTGAGAGTTCTGGAGATGTAAACCCTGTCCAGTCTAGCTGCACACACCCTGTTACTGTTAACCCTGACCCATGTATACTGTCTGGATTGTGGATGTTTCACTCTAAATGTGTCCAACAAATCCAGGTGAGAGATGACAGTGTTTAAAGTCCGGGATGAATGTGGATGTGGCTCCTCTCCTATTCTATCCACGGTGAAATCAAGTGTGCAGTTAAAATCACCACCAAGAATGATCTGATCCTGATTATAGATCAGTAACTCCTTTTGGAGGCGGGTATAGAAAGCTACCCTTTCAGCTCCATTATTTGGAGCATAAATATTAGTGAAGCAGAAAACAGTGTCCTCTATTTCTGCTCTTACAATTAAAAGCCTTCCCTTTACAATTTCAGCACAAGAGACGATCTTTACATTTGCAGATGCTCTAAACAAAATGGCTACTCCTGCACTAAAGTTGGTGCCATGGCTAAGGTAGTTAGAGCCCTCCCACCATAAACCCCAATCTGTCTCATCTGATGGTGTGGTATGAGTCTCTTGTAAAAACAAGATATCAATGTTTTTCTGAGTTGAGATCTCAGAGATAAGGCCCCTTTTCTGTCTGTCTCTCCCACCATTAATGTTAAGAGATCCTATCTTAAGACTCCTCATAGAAAGATCAGAGAGAAAGAACAGATAAGTAGACACAAACAGGGAACAGTAGAAGAAGAAAAACACCTTGTGATGCATGATCATTTCTTTGTCTTCTTCACACTCTTACGTCCAACTTTCCTCAGTGCGGTGATGTGCTTTTTAAGACGGAACCGTTTTTTCGCGTCCAGGAGGTCAAACCCAACCTGTCTTTTCAGTATGCTGACTGACTTTATGAACTTTTCAGTATCACTAAAGTAGTCACTTATTTTTACTGATTTGTTGTACGTTTCATCCATAAATTGATTGATTGACTCTAAAGAATAAAGACCAGAGCCACTATTTGGCAAATCAGCAATGGATGCATTGTCTGACTCATAATCTTCATCCATGTCCTCTCCTTCACATGATGCCTGGCTACAACACACTGTCTTACCTTCCTTCAATGAAACATCTACAACTGCAGAACTTGTGGAATGTTCAGTTTTATCATTATCTACAGTCTGTGATTTTTCTGTAGCCTGAGAGCTGGTCGAAGCCACTTCTACCTCAGCCACGGCCTCAGCACAAGGCGCAGGCGCGGACGCGGGCCCTGCCCCAGGCGCGGACACGGACGTGGCCTCCGCCCCGGGCGCGGACGCGGACGCGGCCCCCGCCCCGGGCGCGGGCACGGACGCGGGCACGGACGCGGCCCCCGCCCCGGGCGCGGACGCGGAAGCGGCCCCCGCCCCGGGCGCGGGCACGGACGCGGCCTCCGCCCCGGGCGCGGACACGGACGCGGCCCCCGCCACATGCGCCACACTAACAGAGCTGCCCGCGTCAGCGGCAGCACTAGCCGCCTCCTGCTGTCTGTGCGGACACGCAAAACGTTTGTGTCCCACATCACCACACTCAAAACACTTCAGTTGTCCCGAGCTCGCATACACCATATAAGAAGCGTCACCGTGTTTCACTCTAAAGGAAACCTCCAGAGTCTGTGTGGGCGAATCCAAAAACATGAACACCTGACGCCGCAAAGATTGAACATGTTTCAGTTTGGGATCTTTACACCCTAGACTCACAGTTTTGAAACCACTCGCAAACTTCCCAAACCTGCGGAGTTCGTTCTCTAACAAGTTGTTAGAAATAAACGGCGGAACACCGGATACGGTGATCCGCGTAGAGGGAACCGACAACGGGGAAACCTGCACAAACAAATCCCTAATGAACACACCACTCTCAATCAGCTGATACACAAGAGGCTCACTCTTCAGAAAAACAACCACAGCCTTGTTCATTCGGGATGCATACAAGAGTTTATCATGGCCTACCTGTTCACCTGCAGCTAACAGAACCTCCTCCACGGTGACAGTATCGTTCGGAGGGACTATCCGAACTCCCTGTCGGAGAGTCGGAGGTGGCGTCTCAGCAGACGCCATTCCTCCCTCCAACCCCTCCAACGATCTGTCTTACACAGCCAACAACACTCAATACAAATATGAAAACAATCTGACCTGATCATGCACTTTGAAAACAGTAGAAAGGATAGCAAACAATTCAATCTCCGCGCCACTCGCAACACCACCACCGTCACTCACACTCACACTCACACTCACCGGAAACCGGAAACCGGAAACGGAAACGGAAACGGAAACGGAGAGGAGGGGAGAGGAGAGGAGAGGAGAGGAGACACAGAGTGGAGGAGGAGAGGAGACACAGAGTGGAGGAGGTGAGGAGACACAGAGTGGAGGAGGAGAGGAGACACAGAGTGGAGGAGGAGAGGAGACACAGAGTGGAGGAGGTGAGGAGACACAGAGTGGAGAAGGTGAGGAGACACAGAGTGGAGGAGGTAAGGAGCAGACAGGTGAGGAGACACAGAGTGGAGGAGGTGAGGAGACACAGAGTGGAGGAGGAGAGGAGACACAGAGTGGAGGAGGTAAGGAGCAGATAGGTGAGGAGACACAGAGTGGAGGAGGAGAGGAGACACAGAGTGGAGGAGGAGAGGAGACACAGAGTGGAGGAGGTGAGGAGACACAGAGTGGAGGAGGTGAGGAGACACAGAGTGGAGGGGGTGAGGAGACACAGGGTGGAGGGGGTGAGGAGACACAGAGAGGAGGGGGTGAGGAGACACAGAGTGGAGGAGACACAGAGTGGAGGAGGTGAGGGGACACAGAGTGGAGGAGGTGAGGAGACGCAGAGTGGAGGAGGTAAGGAGCAAACAGGTGAGGAGACACAGAGTGGAGGAGGTGAGGAGACACAGAGTGGAGGGGGTGAGGAGACACAGAGTGGAGGAGACACAGAGTGGAGGAGGTGAGGGGACACAGAGTGGAGGGGGGTTTAAGGAGCAGACAGGTGAGGAGACACAGAGTGGAGGAGGAGAGGAGACACAGAGTGGAGGAGGTGAGGAGACACAGAGTGGAGGGGGTGAGGAGACACAGAGTGGAGGGGGTGAGGAGACACAGGGTGGAGGAGGTAAGGAGCAGACAGGTGAGGAGACACAGTGTGGTGGAGGTAAGGAGCACACAGGTGAGGAGACACAGAGTGGAGGAGGTGAGGAGACACAGAGTGGAGGAGGTGAGGGGACACAGAGTGGAGGAGGTGAGGAGACACAGAGTGGGGGGTTTAAGGAGCAGACAGGTGAGCAGATGGAGGTGGGGAATGGGTCTAGTGTTGATACTGAGCAACAGGCAGCAGGTAAAGGGAGGGTCTGTACTGAACCTGCTGAGGAGGAGATGGAGGAAGAAGAGTTTTCTCTTAGTACTCCTCGCTCCAAAAGAAAATCAAAGACTAGTGAAAATGTTTCACTAGAAGAAAAGAAAAGAACAACAAAGAAAGCAAAAGGAAAAACAGAAAACAAACCAAAAGAATCTGATCCAGGATCAGAGGTCAGTTCTGATGAGGACTCTCCCCATCTCACTGACAGTGAAACGTCTGAGTGCAGATACTCTCAGAGACAGAAAAACAAAAGAGACTACAGTGTAGAAAAAATTAAACTGTTTCTACACAAAAACAAAAATATGTGGGGTGTAAAAATAGAAAATGATTTAGCTGATAAAAGGCTTTTTTTTGAGTCGGCACAAGACTCTTTTCTGATCAGGAAACTTATCGACTAAGAAAGTACGTGTCCAAACTGAGACTGTGTAACAATGTTGGTGATGACGGGGATGATGATGATGATGATGATGATGATGATGATGAAAACAAAGAATTGTAGGTTATCTTTTAAAATACAGATGTTTTTGTTTCTAGTTGTTACTTTTTTAATCTCTCTCTCCATGAGTCATTTTAAAGAAGGAACTCTGAATTTAAATGGAGCTAGAGATTCCAGAAAAAGAGCGATGTTGTATGAAGTAATGAAAATGAATCACGTTGATATAATGTTTCTTTTAATGAAGTGGACTGGATGAGAGAATGGGGGGGGTCAGGTTATCCTGAGCCACAGTAGCAGCAGTAGTGGGGGGGGGGGGGGTGCACCTGTCTCGTACACTGTGACAGAGGTAATACGGGGGAGGCTGCTGGTGGTCAGAGCTGTTGATGAACAGTGTGAGCTCTTTTTAATTCATATTTACAGTCCAGCTACAGGAGCAGACAGAATACCTTTTTTTAAATGAAATGAACATTCTTTTAAACACTGTCACTCCAGATGTCTTTGTGCTTTTAGGGGGGATTTTAACTGCACTGACTCTGTTGATAGGAATCACATTGAACCTCATCCTGCTTCTAAATGGCTTTTAAAACAACTCATTGAAACTCATGACCTGTCTGACGTATGGAGGTCATTTTACAAAGACAACAAACAGTACACCTGGTCTCACACCAGAGATGCTTTTATTTCACTAGCTAGGTTAGATTGGTTTTATTGTTTTAAACACCAGATGAACATTTTAAAAAAATGTTTTATCGTGCCTGCTGGTTTTACTGATCACTCATTAGTATTGTGTCACGTTTCTATTAGTCATTTTAAACATCAGAGTGCTTTTTGGCATTTTAACACTTCCCTGCTCTTGATAAAAACTTTTTAGAGGGTTTTAGGTTTTTATGGAGGAATTTTAGAACGACATGTCCTGATTTGAAGTGTTTAAGACAGTGGTGGGATTGTGGGAAGGCTGAAATCAGGGTTTTCTGTCAGCAGTACACTCACACGGGACATTACCAGATCTGTAAAAGCTCTAGAGATTGATATTGTGGAACTTCAATCCTTGATAGATTCCACAGGAAATCGAGGACATATTGAAGTTCTCAAAGCTAAAAAGAAAGCCCTGACAGACCTGCTGGACACCAGAGCCCAGGGAGCCCCCGTCAGATCGAGATTCCAAAGTGTGGCTCAGATGGACGCCCCGTCCAAGTTTTTCTTTGGAATGGAAAAAAAGAATGGACAAAATAAATGTATGCATGGTCTTCGAACAGCAGCAGGACAGGAGCTGAAAGAAGCTGGAGACATCCGAAGACATGCTGTGGACTTTTATTCTGGGCTCTACAGCAGTGAGTACACTGACAATGAACAGCTGTTTGACTCTTTTTGTGATGGTTTACCCCGTGTCTCTGAGGACTCCAACCAGCTGATCAGAGAACCTCTACAGCTACAGGAGCTGTCCGCAGCTCTGCAGAGCATGGAGGGAGGAAAAGCTCCCGGAATCGATGGACTCCCTGCTGAGTTTTTTAAAACGTTTTGGGATGTGCTGGGAGATCTTCTTGCTGTTTGAAATGAAAGCCTGGCTGAAGAGTCATTGCCCCTCAGCTGCAGGAGGGCAGTAATCACACTCCTTCCAAAGAAAGGTGATCTCCAAGAGATAAAGAACTGGCGTCCTGTTTCCCTGCTATGCTGTGACTACAAAATGTTCTCCAAAGCTCTGGCCAACAGACTGAAGGACGTAATGGACCAGATCATACACCTGGACCAAAGCTACTGTGTGCCTGGCAGGTCTGTTCATGACAATGTGTCTTTAATTCCTGATGTTTTGGACGTCTCTAGTTCATTGGACATAGACCTTGGTCTCATTTCATTAGATCAAGAAAAAGCTTTTGACCGGGTTGAGCACCTCTACCTCTGGAAAGTTCTGGAGAGTTTTGGTCTCAGCCCTGGTTTCATTGCTATGATCAAGGTTTTGTACCAGGACATTGAGAGTGTACTGAAAATCAATGGAGGACTAAGTGCACCTTTTAAAATGAAGAGAGGAATAAGACAAGGTTGTGCTCTTTCAGGGATGTTATATTCCATCTCTATTGAACCCATGTTGTGTAAAATACGGTCTTCCATTGAAGGGTTAATTTTACCTCACTGTTCAAAGCATTTTATTGTGTCAGCCTATGCAAATGATGTTATTGTCATGATAAAAAATCAAAAAGAAGTGTTTTTAATAGAAAACATTGTGAAAAGATTTTGGTATAGTATCATCTGCAAAAGTGAACTGGGGGAAGAGTGAAGGGTTAGCAGTTGGTTTTAAAACACATTTGCTGCCCAACCTACCAGCAGGACTAACATGGGGAAGAAATGGTTTTAAGTATCTTGGTGTGTTTTTAGGGGATGAGCTCACTGTACAGAAGAACTGGGAGGAGGTGGTTGAGAAAGTGAAGGGGAGGCTGGAGAAGTGGAGGTGGCTGCTGCCACAAATGTCGTACAGAGGAAGAGTGCTCATCATAAACAACTTGGTCTCCTGTGGACTCTGGCACTCTGGCATCTATAGAGCCCCCTGCTGGACTCCTTAAAGAACTGCAATCAGTGATGTTGGATTTTTTTCTGGGACAAGCTGCATTGGGTTCCACAGGCCGTGCTGTTTTTACCTAAAGAAGAAGGAGGGCAGGGTCTGGTCCACCTGGCCAGCAGAGTAGCTGCCTTCAGAATGCAGTTTCTACAGAAGTTCCTCACTGGCCCAGCTGATGTGGTCTGGAGACCAGTGGCCAGCAGCATTTTTAAAAAGTGAACAGACTAGGACTGGACTCCTCACTGTTTTTAATGAATACTGACTGTTTTAATCTGTGCAACCTGTCTGCTTTTTATCAGAGGCTTTTTAAAACCTGGAAACTGTTTTTATGGAAAAGACTAGAGCCCACACTGTCCCTACACTGGCTGCTGGAGGAGCCTCTGATCTATGGGGCCCGGCTGGATGTTCAGGACACATCTTTAATGGGCCTCAGACATGCTCTCATCTCCACTGACAACACCACACTGAGACAGATCGTGGACGTAGCTGGACCTGAACTGAACAATACAGCAGCAGTGACCTCTGCTCTTGGTCTCCGGTCTGCACGTTTGCGTCTCAGACTGACGGGGGAAGAGAAGGAGATGCTGCAGGATTACTGTAGCAGGAAGGAAGAACCCATTGACAGTGATCCTTTTCCTGAAATAGGCCTCACAATGAAATCTTGTGTTTCAAGTGAAAGACATTCAAAAGGGACTGATGATAAATGTTTGAACCTTTATAACGTTAGAGGTAAGGAATTGTTTTGTGTGTGTGTTAAAGTTTTAAATGAGAATGTATTGATAAACAGAGTGGACACCAAGTGGAGACAACGGTTGAAAGTGTCTGACCACATCAAGCCAGTGTGGAGAGTTTTTTATAAAAGCCCTCTGAACAAGAGATCTGGTGATCTACAATGGAGGATTTTAAATGGAGCAATAGCCGTAAACTCTTTTGTGTCTCGTTTTAATCCTTCTGTGTCTAATCAATGTTTTTTTTGTGGGTCTGTGGAAACTGTTTTTCACTGTTTTTCAGAGTGTGTCAGACTCAGCGATCTGTTTGGGGTTTTAAAGAAGGTTTTTATGGGTTTTAATGTGACTTGGTCAAAAACAGTTTTTATCTTTGGAGCAGGGTACAAAAAAATTAACGCGGTTAAATGGAGACTTTTAAACTTTTTATCCGGACAAGCAAAACTGGCAATCTATCTTAGCAGGAAGAAAGAGTTGGAGAACAGGCAGGGAAAGGACGTGACTGACCTCTTCCTTTCCCTTGTAAGAGCCAGAGTCTGGGTGGATTTTAATTTCTTTACAGCAATGACCAATATTAATGATTTTATTGAAACACGGTGCTATGGAGGGAGAATCTGTTCTGTCAAAGACAAAAAACTCATCTTCAACTTTGTTTTTAGCATCTAAAGAGTCTATTGAGTGATATTAAGTGTTTGGTTTTCTTTTGTCCGTCTAAAAGTATGTTGTTAATTGTTGTTACTTATTGTAAATAAAGTTCTTTTGTAAAATCAAATCTCTCTCTCTCTCTCTCTCTCTCTCTCTCTCTCTCTCTCTCTGAGTGGATGGTGAGTGAGTGGATTGTGAGTGGCAGCGTGAGCTTCGTCGTGAGTTTCAAACTTTTGAATGTTTGTGTGTTATTTTTCTTTCTTTGGTTAACATAGTTTGTGTTTAGTAGTTTGTTGTTGTTTAGTTGTTTGTTTACCAGCTCGGCTGGGCAGCATGCCCGTCGTAGACGTGGAGCAGGACTTTGAGAAGCTGACACGCCGACATGCAGTGAAGTTGGTGCCGGCTGTCAGCTGCTCGGTGGAGGAGGCTAGTTTAGCGGTTGGAGAGGTGGTGGGTTACGGCAGCGTGAGGTCTGCCTCCTGCATGAACGGGGCCATTGTTATTTTTTTAGATAGCACGGCTAAAGTGAACGATGTGGTCGAACAAGGTGTCGTCATTAAGGACACTTTCACCTCTGTTCTCCCCCTGATCAACCCGGCTAAAAGAGTCACCATCTCTAACGCCCCCCCGTTCATTAAAAATGAAATGTTAGTAAAAGAGCTGTGCAGGTATGGGCAGGTAGTGTCCCAGGTGAAGATGGTGTCTCTGGGATGCAAGTCCCCCCTGCTCAAACACGTTGTTTGTCACAGAAGACAAGTTTTCATGGTCATGAAAAACAACTCGGATGATCTTAATTTGTCTTTTAATTTCAAAGTCGATGGTTTTAATTACATGGTGTTCGCAACATCAGCGACCATGAAGTGCTTTGGGTGTGGTGCAGAGGGACATTTAATCCGCTCATGCCCGGAAAAAAATGTTCATGTGCGGGCAAATACTCAGGCAGCACCGGCTGCTGAGGTCACGGCGGCTGCTGTGACCCCCGGGCCGGCTGCGGCTGCAGACGCGGTGCCGGTCGATGCTGCCGCCGCGGAGCTCGGCGGAGCTGTCGCGGTGCTCGGCAGAGCTGAGGCCGCTGTAGCGGGTCCTAGCGGAGCTCTTTCAGACAGAGCTGCTGCTGGGCCTCAGAAAAGTAAAGTGTCTGATGTAGAAGAGCTGTCAGTGGTCAGTGATGAGGGCCAGGTAAAGAACAGGAAACAGGGAGACAAAGAAAAGGAGATAACTGAATGTGATTCAAGTGAGAAAGAAAAAAGTTTGATCAGTGAAAGTCAGGAGGTAAGGCAGGAAAGTAATAATAGTGTATGTGTTGATTATTATTATTAAGATGAGGATATGTCTGATGAAGAGTCATTAAAGATTTCTCAGAAAAGGAAGAGTGAAAGCTTTCAGGGCAGTACTAAAGCAGTGAAGAAGGACAGAAAGATAGGAGCAGGAAGAGCAGAGAGTGACAGTGAGCTCATGTCCACACAAGAAGAAGGACCAGTCACTTACACCTCAGCTCACATTAAAAAGTTTCTACAGGACACCAAGGGCCTCAGGCTGCTCAATTTAGAGGATTTCTTTCCAGACCTGAAGTGTTTTGTAAGTTCAGCTCGGCCTTTAACTTGGCGCTCCAGTGCTTTTGGGGACGACGGCCTCACAGGTCAAGAGATCTGTCGTCTCAAAAAACTGATCGGGAAAGCGAAAACACAAATCAACGATGATGATGTTTAGACTGTGTCTCATCTCTTTCCTCTTGTTGTGTTTTTATCTTGTTTCTTTTTTAAACTCCTATCTCTCAATGTGTGAATTTAAAATTGGCACCTTAAATTTAAATGGAGCGAGAGATGATGCAAAAAGAGCTGCACTATTTCAACTGATGGAGTTCAAAAAGTTAGATATTTTAATGTTTCAGGAGTCACACAGTGACTCTAAGAACGAGAGTCAGTGGAGGAAGGAGTGGCCTGGGGAGGTGATCCTCAGCCATAAGTCCACCTGTAGTGGAGGAGTTGGTTTTATTTTTTCTAGAGGCTTTCTGCCTGCTTCGTGTGAAGTAGAGGAGGTCATTGAAGGCTGTTTATTGAAAATTAGAGTGCAGTATGAAAATGTAAAGATGACTCTGATTAATGTGTACGTCCCATGTCACGCTGTGGACAGGTTGGGTGTGTTGAGTGTTTTGTGTGACACTGTTAAAAAGTGCAACACAGGGGAGTATTTATTCTTGGGGGGGGATTTTAACTGTACAGCAAACCCAGGTTTAGATAGAAACCACCAAGAGCCTCACAGCGCCTCCTCACACAGACTCAGACAGTTTTTAGAAACACACGAGCTGCTGGATGTGTGGAGGAGTTTACACCACACACACAGACAGTACACATGGAGTCACTCTAAAGACAATATTTTATCTCTGGCCAGGTTGGATCGCTTTTATTGTTTTAAACACAACATGAATGTTTTTAAAGAGTGTCTTATTGTCCCTGTAGGCTTCACTGATCACTGTCTCGTTTATTGTTCTGTTTTTATTAAGAATGTCAGACTTCAGAGTGCGTATTGGCATTTTAACACCACACTGCTGCACGATAAAGCTTTTAAGTCTGCACTGGAGTACTTTTGGGTCACTCACAGACAGCTTAAGTCTGATTTTAAAACCATTCAGCAGTGGTGGGACTTTGGAAAAAGTCAGATTAAACAGTTGTGTCAGCAGTACACTCGCAATGTCACCAGGGACATTAGCAGATCTTTGAGAGATCTAGAGATTGAAGTGGTAGAACTACAGGGTTTAGTTGATGCCACAGGAAATCAGGGACATTTAGCTTCCCTAAAATCTAAAAAGTCGGCTTTAGCCAACCTGCTGGGCGTTAAAGCACAGGGGGCTCTGGTCAGGTCTCGGTTCCTGGATGTCACCCAGATGGATGCTCCGTCTCAGTTCTTTTTTGGTCTGGAGAAGAAAAGTGGACAGAAGAAGATCTTTCACTCTGTACGATCAAACAGTGGACAATCGATCTCAGATTCTGCTGGGATCAGAAAACATGCAGCTGGTTTTTATAAGGATCTGTACACGAGTGAGTTCGTTGATCGTCCAGAGGTGTGTGAGTCTTTCTACACTGGTCTCCCTCAAGTCAGCGCTGAAAACAACACAGAGCTTGAGGCCCAGCTGTCTCTGTCTGAACTCTACTCTGCTGTCATGAGTCTGCAGAATGGAAAAGCTCCAGGTATTGATGGCCTTCCTGTTGACTTTTATAAAGTGTTTTGGAGTGTGCTGGGAGAGGATCTCCTGGAGGTTTTAAGAGACAGTTTGGAGAGGGGTCGTCTGCCTCTGAGCTGCAGGAGAGCAGTCATCACTCTGCTGCCAAAGAAAGGCGACCTTCAGGATCTAAAGAACTGGAGACCAGTGTCATTACTTTGCACAGACTACAAAATCCTGTCTAAGGTCCTGGCATCCAGACTAAGGCAGGTGATGGGGTCGATCATCCACACAGACCAGACCTACTGTGTGCCCGGCAGGCTCATCAGTGATAACATCACTCTTATTCGGCATGTTTTGGAAGTCTCTGGTTCATTGGCTGTAGACACTGGTCTGATTTCACTAGACCAGGAAAAGGCTTTTGATCGGGTTGAACACCAGTATCTATGGCGGACTCTAATCGCCTTTGGGTTCAACCCATGTTTCTTAGCTAAGATCCAGGTTTTGTACCGTGACATTGCGAGTGTGCTAAAGATCAACGGAGGCCTGAATGCTCCTTTTAGTGTACAGAGGGGGGTGAGGCAGGGCTGCTCATTATCTGGGATGTTATATTCCTTAGCCATCGAACCCCTGCTTCACAGATTGAGGTCAGGTCTCTCTGGTGTTCGTTTTCCTGCCTCAGAAGTCAGTTTTAAATTGTCAGCATATGCTGATGACGTCATTGTTTTTGTTAAGTAGCACAGAGATATCGATGTTTTAAAAGAAACTGTGATTTTGTTTGGGTCGATATCTTCTGCCAAAGTGAACTGGCTGAAAAGTGAAGCAGTGATGGTGGGAGAGAAGCTGAGGGGTCGGCTCAGTCTGCCTGGAGGCCTCTTTTGGAAGTCAGGAGGTTTTAAATATTTGGGAGTGTTTTTGGGGAATGAAACTTTTGTCAGTAAAAACTGGGAGGGTGTTTTAGAAAAAGTAAAAGGACGTCTTGATAAATGGAGGTGGCTGTTGCCAAAGATGTCTTTTAAAGGTCGTGTACTTGTGGCCAATAATCTTGTTTCCTCTGCCCTGTGGCACAGACTGACCTGTATCGACCCTCCGTCCTCTCTCCTGTGTAACATTCAAAGAGTGTTAGTTGATTTCTTTTGGGACAGGTTACACTGGATTCCTCAGAGTGTGCTCTTCCTCCCTAAAGAGGAAGGAGGACATGGACTAGTTCACCTGGCCAGCAGGGGGGCTACTCTCCGCCTGCAGTTCCTCCAGAGACTACTCACTGGGCCTGCAGACCTGGTCTGGAGACCGCTGGCCTGCTGTCTTCTACAGCGGTTTGGAGAACTGGGGCTGAGCTCGTCTCTGTTTTTAATGGATTTACAGCAAGTGAACATTTCCTCTGTCACTGGATTTTATCAAAGTGTTTTTAACGTGTGGAGTCTGGTGAACAGGCAGAGACAGGGACACTCCCACTCTTTGTACTGGCTGCTTAAAGAGCCGGTACTGTTTGGAGGTCGTTTTCATCTTCCTGACTGGGCTGGACCGAGCCTGTCCGGAAAGTTCTGCAGTGCCAGGATTTCCACTCTGGAGCAGGTGGTGGAGCTGACGGGACCTCAGCTGGACTGTCCTGCTGGTCTGGCTGCTCGTCTGGGGGTGAGGTCGACCAGAGTCGTTGATCGGTTGCTGAAGCACTGGAGACATCAGCTGACAGGACAAGAGATGTCTCTGATGTCGGACTATGGGGACGGTTCTCTGCTGCCTGACCAAACTGACCCGTTTCCTGAGTTCACTCTGTCTGCAGACCTGAAGGACTGTTCTGGTCCTCTACTGGCCAACGCTGCAGGAAAGACTCTTTACAAACTGATTGTTAAGACTTTGAATAAAAAGACACTGAACGCACGCAGTGACACCCCCTGGAGGACTTATTTGGGGCTAGCTCCTGAGTTTAGACCCTCCTGGGAGTCTTTGTACAAACCCCCCTTGTGTAAGAGACATGCAGACCTCCAGTGGAGAATCCTGCATGGAATCATTGCTGTGAACTCTTTTATCTCTGTTCTTAATGTGAATGTTGTTGATCAGTGTCCTTTCTGTGTGCACAGGGAGACGGTGTTTCACTGTTTTTTACAGTGCAGTCGGCTGAAACCTCTGTTTGACCTTCTGGAGAAGGTTTTTAGTGGTTTTAAAGAGTTTTTTACTAAGCAGGTTTTTATTTGTGGTTTTAAATACACTCGACAACACAAACACAAATGCCAGCTGATAAACTTTGTCCTTGGTCAGGCTAAGATGGCCGTGTACATGAGTAGGAGGAGGAAGGTGGAGGAGCCAGACGATGTTGTTGATGTGAAGCTGTTGTTTGTACAAATGTTAAAATCCAGGTTGTTTTTGGACTTCAGCTTCTACAGAGCAAATCAGGACCTGGAGACTTTCCAGTCAGTGTGGACTCATGACAGTGTGCTGTGCTCTGTAGAGCACGATCAGTTAGTTCATGGACATGTGCTGATGTAACATCTGTTTATTTTGTGAATGTCATCTGTGAATTTTAGGAATGTATATTATTGTTGAACAGTAAGAAGACTGAAAAATAAAGGTCTGTTTAAAAATCAAATCTCTCTCTCCCTCTCTCTCTCTCTCTCTCTTTTTCTCTCTCTTTCTCTCCCTCTCTCTCTCCCTCTCTCTCTCTCTCTCTCTCTTTTTCTCTCTCTTTCTCTCCCTCTCTCTCTCCCTCTCTCTCTCTCTCTCTCTCTTTTTCTCTCTCTTTCTCTCCCTCTTTCTCTCTCTCCCTCTCTCTCTCTTTTTCTGTCTCTTTTTCTCTCTCTTTCTCTCCCTCTTTCTCTCTCTCCCTCTCTCTCTCTCCCTCTCTACCTCTCTCCCTCTCTCTCTCTCTCCCTTTTTCTCTCTCTCCCTCTCTCTCTCTCTTTTTCTCTTTCTCTCTCCCTCCCTCTCTCTCTCTCTCCCTCTTTCTTTCTCTCCCTCTCTCCCTCTCTTTCTCTCCCTCTCTCTGGTCTCTCTCTCTCTTTCCCTCCCTCCCTCTTTCTCTCTCTCCCTCTCTTTCTCTCTCTCTCCCTCTCTCTCTCTCTCTCTCTCCCTCTTTCCCTCTCTCTCTTTCCCTCTCTACCTCTCTCCCTCTCTCTCTCTCTCTCTCCCTCCCTCCCTCTTTCCCTCTCTCTATTTCCCTCTCTACCTCTCTCCCTCTCTCTCTCCTTCTCTCCCTCTCTCTCCCTCCCTCTCTTTCTCTGTCTCTCTCTTTCTCTCTCTCTTTCCCTCCCTCCCTCTTTCTCTCTCTCTCTCTCCCTCTTTCTTTCTCTCCCTCTCCCTCTCTCTCTCTTTCTCTCCCTCTCTTTCTCTCTCTCTCCCTCTCTCTGGTCTCTCTCTCTTTCCCTCCCTCCCTCTTTCTCTCTCTCCCTCTCTTTCTCTCTCTCTTTCCCTCCCTCCCTCTTTCTTCTTCTCTCCCTCTCTCTCTCTCTCTTTTTCTCTCTCTTTCTCTCCCTCTTTCTCTCTCTCCCTCTCTCTCTCTCTTTTTCTCTCTCTCTCTCTCTCTCTCTCTGGTGCATGGAGTGAGTGAGTGGTGCGGAGTGAGACGCTGAGCGAGTGTTTTTGATAGTTTTTTTCTTTGGTAATTTGATTTAATTTAATGTAGTTTATTGGTTGTAGGTTCACTTTAAGTTAATAGTTAGTGTGTGTTTGTGTTTGTGTTTTTTCTTTTTTCTCTCCTGCCGGTGTCTCGCCGGTCGGCGTCTTCAGACGTCATGGTAAATGGAGTCACCTTCGGCCACCTCACGCGAAAGCATGGCATTAAAATTAATGGCAGCTTTCCGTGCAGCGTGGAGGAGATTGGGCTTGCGGTGGGGGAGAAGGTCGGGCACAGCAGCGTGAGGTCGGCCGCTCGGATGAACAGCGCCGTGGTCATCTTCCTGGATCAGGTGGAGAAGGTGAACCGAGTCGTTGAGACAGGCATCACGGTGAACGAAATGTTTGTACAGGTGACTCCACTGACACAGCCTTCCACCAGAGTCATCCTGTCCAATGTCCCTCCGTTCATAACCGACGAGTTTCTTAGCAGAGAGCTCTCCAGACATGGGAAGGTGGTGTCCCCCATAAAAAAGATTCTGTCTGGATGTAGATCTCAGCTGCTGAAACACGTGGTGTCTCACCGTAGACAACTGTTTATGATACTTAACCTCAACCTCCGCTTCCATGTTGAAGTAGATGATTATGACTACGTGATATTTGCCACCTCGTCGGCTATGAAATGTTTTGGTTGTGGTGAGGAGGGACACACCGTGAAGGCCTGTCCGAGACAAGGGGATCCGGCTCCGCCTGGCCGTGGGGTGACGCCCGGCCCTGTGGCGGGGCTTTCCACTGATCAGGTCCGACACAGCAGCGGCGAGGCGGGAGGCCCCTGCCCCGCGGCGGGAGGCCCCTGCCCCGCGGCGGGAGGCCCCTGCCCCGCGGCGGGAGGCCCCTGCCCCGCGGCGGGAGGCCCCTGCCCCGCGGCGGGAGGCCCCTGCCCCGTGGCCTGAGGCCTCGCCGCTGCTGTGTCGGACCTGGAGCACGGGGTGGTGAGTATGAATGATGTGCAAGGTGTGGGTGAAAACAATCAGGGAAGTGAAGGAGAGGTTTTGGGTGATGTGGTGGAAAGTGAGGTGGGTGAAGAAAAGGGGGAAGAAACAGCTGGAAAAAGTGTGAGTGAAGTACAGATAAATAAAGCAAGTGGGGTCAGTGAAGTGCAGGAGGGTATGTCAGAGGAGGAAGATGAAACACAGGCAGAGGAGGCAGGTGGGGGGAACAGTAAACTTACATGGGGGGAACAGGTGGAAGAGGCTGAGATGGAGGAGGAGGAAGAGGAGGCAGTGAGGGTCAAATCTGCTTCTAAACGCAGAAGGAAAACTAGAGGCGCAAAGTATGAGGCAAAGAATAGCAAAGTGGAGGAGGAGGAGGACAGACAGACAGTAAGGGGACAGGGACAGACAGAGGAAAGTGAAAGTGATGACTGTGTCTCTGATAGCAGTGATATATCTGGATTTAAAATAAGTAACAGTCAACAGAAAAAACTTTACTCTGCAGAAATGATTAAGTCGTTTTTAGCAAAAACCAAAAATGCTAAAGGTGTTAAAATTGAAGAGCATTTCCCAGTTTTAAGTTTGTTTTATACCTCGGCCAGACTCCACATGAGCCAAAAGGAGGAGTCTGGCATCACTAACAAGGAGTTTTTTAGATTAAAAAAACTTCTGCTTAAAGTTAGAAAACAACTGAGCAATGATGACGGGAAGAGCTCCAATGTGTGTTTTAATTAATTTATTGATTTTTATTTTTGTTCTTAATTTCTCACTTATGGATAATTTTAGAGTGGGAAGTTTGAATATAAATGGAGCCAGAGAGTCAAAAAAAAGAGCAGCTATATATGAAACGGCCAAAATGAAACATATTGATGTTTTTTATTTACAGGAGACACATAGTGATAGCACCAATGAGGCAGACTGGAGGAGAGAGTGGGAGGGGGAAGTCATTTTAAGTCACAACACTTCTCTTAGTGGAGGAGTTGGCTTTCTCCTCTCCAAGTCTTTCACTCCGGTTTCACTGGAGGTCGAGCATTTTATCGAGGGGAGGTTGCTTTTAATTAAAGCACGGTTCGACCTTTTTACTGCAGTTTTTATCAATGTGTATGCTCCAACAATCGGTGCAGAGAGGAAGCTGTTTTTACAAAAAGTTAACCATGTTTTAAATGGCTGTGCCTCGGAGGATTTTTTATTCTTGGGTGGGGATTTTAACTGTACAGAAAATGCATCTTTAGATCGCAACCATGCAGAGCCGCATCCAGTTTCCCAACATGTTCTGAGGCAGCTGGTCTATTCTCATGGCCTGGTGGACGTGTGGAGAAGGATGCATGCAGACTGCCGACAGTACACATGGTCCCACCTCAGAGAGAGTAGGATCTCCTCAGCTAGACTAGACCGTATTTATTGTTTTAAGCATCATTTTAATATTTTTAAAATGTGCAGTATTGTCCCTGCTAGTTTTACTGACCATTCTTTACTCTTGTGTAATGTTTTTATTCAAAATATTTTACCTAAAAGTGCTTATTGGCATTTTAATTCAGTCTTAACATTTGATAAACATTTTAAAGAGGTTCTTATTTATTTCTGGGATGTTTTTAGACAGAGGAAGGGTGAGTTTAACAGTCTTAGGCAGTGGTGGGACCATGGTAAGACTGAGATTAAACTTTTATGTCAACAGCACACCCTCAATGTCACCAGAGACATCACCAGATCTATGAAAGACCTGGAGACTGATATAGTGGAACTAGAAAGATTGAGCGAGTCCACAGCAAATCGAGGATATATTGAAATCCTCAAAGTCAAAAAGCTAGCTTTAGCCGACCTGTTGGATGTTAAAGTACAGGGTGCACTGGTCAGGTCCCGGTTTCAAGCCATCACGGAGATGGATGCTTCCTCTAGTTTCTTCTTCGGCCTGGAGAAGAGGAGTGGGCAGAGGAGGGTAATCCACTCACTTTTAGCAGACACAGGGCAAACATTGACAGAGCCATGCCAGATAAAAAGGCGAGCTGTGAGTTTTTACTCGGCACTCTACTCAAGTATGAGTATGAGTATGAGGAGGAGGAAGCTCTGATGGAGGAGTTCTGTAATGGACTGCCTCAGGTCTCTGAGGAGACAAACTCACAGCTCAACGGGCCGTTACAGATGCAGGAACTGAAGGCCGCTCTGCAGGGCATGCAAGGGCGGCGGGCTCCCGGCATAGACGGCCTGAGTGTGGAGTTTTACAAAGCCTTCTGGGACATCTTTGCAAAAGATCTTTTAGATGTTTTTAATGAAAGTCTGGCCTCTGGCTCAATGCCCATGTCCTGCAGGAGAGCCGTAATCACTTTGCTCCCAAAAAAAGGTAACCTGCAGGACATCAAAAACTGGCGCCCTGTGTCTTTGCTGTGTGTGGATTACAAGCTTCTGTCCAAACTCTTTGCCTCCAGGCTGGGGAAGGCTATGGAGCAGGTCATCCACCGGGACCAGACCTACTGTGTGCCCGGCAGGTCCATGGTGGACAATGTCCACCTCATTCGTGATGTTTTGGACGTCTCCAGCTCATCGGGCTGTAACACTGGTCTGATTTCTCTAGACCAGGAAAAGGCATTTGACCGCGTTGAACACAACTTCCTCTGGAAAGTTATGGAGAAGTTTGGGTTCAGCGCTGGGTTCATAGCCAAGATCAAAGTGTTGTACAGTGGGGTTGAGAGTGTGCTGAAGTTTAACGGCGGCCTGTGTGCTCCTTTCAGGGTGTGTAGAGGCGTCAGGCAGGGCTGTGCTCTGTCCGGCATGCTTTACACACTCTCCCTGGAACCCCTCCTTAACAATATACGCTACCACTCACAGGGCTTGGTTTTACCTGGTTTTAATAGCAACATTGTCTTAAGTGCTTATGCTGATGACATTGTTGTTTTTATCAAAGACCAGAGGGATGCAGATATTTTAACCAACATTATAAAACGTTTTAGCGTAACATCGGCAGCGAGGGTGAATTGGATAAAAAGCGAAGCCCTCGCTGTCGGTGAGTGGCGTGACGGTCTCCCAGTTCTTCCCCAGAGCTTGGCCGGGAGAACAGATGGCTTTAGGTACCTGGGGGTGTTCCTCGGGAAAGAACAGACAGTCCAGAAGAACTGGGAGAGCGTCACAGAAAAAATTGAGGGGAAACTTTCCAAGTGGAAATGGCTGCTCCCTCAAATGAGTATTGGTTTTAAACAACCTTGTAGCATCCCAACTGTGGCACCGTTTAACCTGTGTAGACCCCCCTTCAGGCTTGCTAGCCCAGCTACAAAAGAAAATGGTAGATTTTTTTGGGACGGTCTACACTGGGTGCCACAAGGGGTGCTGTTTTTAACCAGGGAGGAGGGGGGACAGGGCCTCGTCCACCTGGCCAGCCGGACAGCCACCTTCAGACTACAGTTCTTAAAAAAATATCTGACAGGTCCGGCTGATCTAGTGTGGAGAGATGTGGCCAGCTGCATTCTCAGACGTGCAGATTTCCTGGGGCTGGATGCTGCTCTGTTTTTAATTGATTCTAAACTTTTAAAATTAAGTGGGCTGCCTCCGTTTTATCAGGGTGTTTTTAAGTCTTGGGCCCTTTTTAACTGTAAAAGGTGCCCAAAGTCTGACTCTCTGTACTGGTTGTTGAGAGAGCCATTGATTCACAGGGCCAAGCTGGACATCAGCAGCAGCGTCACCCCCGGCCTGACG
>NC_089198.1:6039716-6042216 GCF_963930695.1 Labrus bergylta | reverse complement strand
AAGTCAAGAGTATCTGTTTATGGAAGTTGGATAGTTTGATCTGGATTTTACTGATATTATATTTGCACAGTAATAAAATTCCAGGCCACCAACTTTAGAAAAAACATAATTAGGAATCATATTCCATAGAGATGTTGGGTTATTTAAAAATGTCTCAGCCTGTTCACTTTGAATGTTAAGAGCTGTGAAGTCTAAAAAGTTCAAGCCCCCACATTGACTCGTGTTTATTGTCACGTTCTTTTTAACATAATGTATTTTGTTTTTCCACAGAAAGTCAAACAACATATAATCAAATCTTTTGGTTACATTTTAGTCAACATCCAAAGATAGAGCCGGATTAGTGAGTCTGGAAATGCCCTCAGTTTTTGAGAGCAAGGTCCTTCATCTCAGAGATAAATCTCTTTGTAAACAAGAGTTTTATCAACGATGGGATTCAAATTTAAGGTGCACCTTATACTTTGCTCCGTGGTGATAACTACTCCCAGGTATGTGACCTGGTCATTCACTGGATTGTTACAAATATGGGGAACATTACAATCTTTAACAGCCATAAGTTCAAAGTGTTTAATATTTAGGTTGAGACCTGAGACCTTTGAAAAGTTATTAATCAGCTTTATAGAGAGCTGCACACTGAGCATGTGCAGGAGCTGTGTCATGACCTGCACACTGAGCATGTGCAGGAGCTGTGTCATGACCTGCACACTGAGCATGTGCAGGAGCTGTGTCATGACCTGCACACTGAGCATGTGCAGGAGCTGTGTCATGACCTGAACACTGAGCATGTGCAGGAGCTGTGTCATGACCTACACACTGAGCATGTGCAGGAGCTGTGTCATGAGTTAAAAAAATAAGTACTGTAAAATCTGAAATATAAGTTGCACTGGTATAAGACGCGTTGTGTTTTTGAAGGTCTCTCAGAGAGAAAATAAAGTTTACACTGTCTTCCTGCGTGACAGTTTTTATTGTGTTCAGCGAAGTCCAAAACCTGCAGTTACTGTTCAGCTCTGTCACCCTTTTAGTCTGTTTTCTCTTTGTGGAGTCTGCTCTCCTACCAGCTACAGTACGGTAGTCGAGCTCTCAGCCTGCAGGGAAAGTTGTGAAGCAGAGACTCCTAGCTTGCGAGCTCTCTGCCCGACTCTGCTTGTTTCTCTTTAACTTTAATAAAGGACTCTTTCAATCAAAAGAGCGTTCAACAAGGTTTATTTATGGAACAATATCCTACAGTTTTCTGTAAATTCATTATTTTGACCTCTTGAGGGAAAAGTTTTGAAAACGTAGCGCAGCCAGACTGGTCTGTGTCGCTGTCTTTCCCAGAACAGCGTGCAATCAGCTCTTAATACACTGAGGGCCTGATTTACTAAAGTCCCAAGTAAAGAGTACTAAACTGTGTGTTCACTCCAAAAAATTGCACGTTTGGTGAGTGTGTGTGTGCAAACCTTGTGGAGGCGGTACTATTTAAGTTGGGTTTTTGTGTGTTCTACTGGTTTACGTCATGGAGAGTTTGGACGGAAAGCAGGACGACGGCAAGCGCAAAATAGGTCTCAGTGGAAGAGGCAAATGAACGTACAGTATTTTTGAGTTCTAGCAGATAAAACTGAATATTACAAAACGAAAATTTGGCTTACAAGAAAACCTCTGCATTAAACAGGGCCTCTGTTTTCTTCATCTTTTGAAGATGAATTGTCATACATTGTGCAGGAGGTGTGAGCTGTGTCCTCTGTGGCGCTCAGGCGCGACACTCGGCACATTGTTGAGCACCAGACAGCTGGCCAGCGCTGTGTCTGATCGGACATAAACGCTCTTCCTAAGAGTTATCTAAGACGGGGGTACAAGCAGTGGTGAGGTTCCCCCAGTCAAGCGTAGCAGCAGCGGGCTTTAGAGAGAGGAGATGAGCGCACTATGGAGAGGAGCGCACCAGAGGGCACGAGCTGGGGGAGAGACGCACAACCTGAGAAAAAGGAAATCCCCAGTTTAAAATAAAATGTTGGTGAGAAGAGGGAAATATGAAGAAATAAACGTCAGTGTTGAAATTCTTTAGAATGCAGAGGCTGTGAATGTTCAGTTTTCTTTAAATAGGCAACAATATAGTTTAATCATGGTGTTTCCTGCTGTCATTCCAAACTTATTAACATGTGTGGGGAATAACGTGATCTGTATGCCTTCTTTTGTTGTGTCTATGTCTCCTCCTAACTTCAATAACAGCAGTCTGTTGTGTGTAACACTGGTCTCCTGGGTTAGCACCTTCTTTTCAAAGGTGTTAAATTCAGACACCGTCACAATCACCTCAGTTTTTGTCTGCTTGGTAAATCACAATGCGTGTACTAACTTAACTTGTTTTCATTTTCTCCTTTCTAGGACAGAAACGCCCCATATTGAATATTCATTAAGTCAAACGTACTAAATGGACAATGCGTGTTGTTTTGTTCATATGAAAGATTCAGTCCTCACAGCACGCCGTTAGTAGATCAGTTAACACATTTTTTGTGGGTGGTATCAAGTT
>NC_089198.1:5999716-6034716 GCF_963930695.1 Labrus bergylta | reverse complement strand
TTACACTCAGAAACCAGCAAACCGTCTGAGACTGTTTCCACAGACTAACAGCGGTTTGGCTGCTTCAATATCAGGGTTTTTCCTGCATAGAGATTTCTTTGGCGCCCCCCAAAGAGGTTTTAACCAGCGCCAAAGGAAAATCACGAGCGCCAAAAGAAAAAAAAGACGATTCTCTGAATGTTAAAAATATCTATACATCAAACGACTGTTGAACAAGCAGAACATAAACTTAATGCGGGGTGATTGTCCGTTTGGAGAGTTAATTTCAAAGAGTAATGCTCTTCATGGTATAAATATTTATCCCAACAGTCATGTTAAAACTAAACTAAACCACGTATGATGTAGCTGCAGCTAATAACTTATGGTAACGTCAGCCAGCTGTAGTCTGTGAACTTCTCCACACAGACTGTCAAACAGCGCTGCCTTATAGCCAGCAAATATATTTTTATTATTTCTCAAGTTCCTGATCTGATCAAATGATTCAAATTATCTGTGACTTAAGTCTGTGATTATTTGACATAATACCTTAACTCAAATAAATGTACTTAAACAAATGTGTCAGTAAAACGAAAACACAATTTAAAGGTAAAGAGCAGCCATCATAGGAAGAGGGTGAAATGCACTGAGGATGTGACCTCCCCTCTCCCAATCTCATTACACCCCTCTCCCTCAAAATCCCTCTCCTCCCCTGTTTCACTGTTGCAATAAAAAACTATTCTTTACCAGATTTAATTGGGGTTTCAGTAACTTAAGCATAATGATAATATTCTTTATAAAATGGTCAGAAATAACAGGAAATGCACAGATTTCTGTCAAATAAGGTAATACAGACTCGTAGACTATACTGTTATACCCGGGTCGAACGTTTTCTACAGCATGTAAAGTCACCCCCCCCAAAGGCCCGTTCTGAGCCAGGAAAAACCCTGAATTCCTGTGTGAAACTTCAAACAGGATTTAAATAAAGATGAATATATTTGCACTGCCTCTTTCAGAGTTCAATGGATGGTGAAGCAGGAAGTGGATATCTGTGTGATTGACGAGGTGCTATCGCAGCAACGCGTCAAGCAAGATAAAGATGTAACAAGCCTGTCAAAAATATAAATATGGTCACTGTGACCTCAAAAAAACCAAGATGGAAACTGACTAACCAAAAGTCAGGTTGATGTCAGCTTCTTAAATTTAGTCTAAAATGATGTCACGTCCACCTTTATTCCCCTGAAATGGGAGGAGCTATACTCCAGCATCGCAGGCCTGTTAGCTGAAAGGCATTATGGGAAGAGTTATGGGAGTGTATGCGGTGGTCTCAGAAAGATGTAGACACTTGAAAGGGGGGGAGGGGGAGGGGGGTTTGTTCAAATATCTCAGAAAACGCTCGATTCTTCGGCCTATACTGTAGCAGCTTGAGTTCGACGTAGCTACAACTGCAGGAGCACTTACATCTTATTTACATCATAGACAATCTAACGTATTCCTCTCTCACAATATAGAATCCAAACCATCATCAAACGAGGGAGCGATCGACTCGCCACAGTCAGAACCACATTCAACAAAAGTCAAAGAGAAAAGGGGCGACACGGAGTGAGGGGGTGATTCTTGTTTCTTCTTCAGAGTGCAAATGTTAGTCAAAGCTAGCTGACGGACTGAACCGTCCAGACAGAATTGTCACTTTTTTAATTCCTTTTATTTACGGATAAAGCATTTTTTTATTTTTTTTAACTCTGGGGGAATCGACCTTTAAATATTTACAAGGATAAGAGATTTTGTTTCAGGACTTACACGTACAGAACATGAGTCAAATAAATAACAAGTACAGATATGAAGTTTCTGTGTGCTGGAGGAGTTATGTTACATAAATCTGAATAACACAGATGAGTGTTAATACATCATGAGTAGGAGGAGAGCAGCACGATACACAGATCATCTTTCACTGGACGCTGACATGTTGTTGTTGTTTTGTTTACAGAAAACATGTGGGACATACTGAAGAGTTGAACGCTTCTCATGACGACACATCATTTTGGTTGTTTGACGATGATCAAAAATGTGTTCATAACAATAATTAAATTAAAGACTAATATATTAATACCATCCACATGATGTCATAAATAGAAATATAAAATAAATATGTAAAATACAATGTGAGCTGCAGCTGCTGACCGCAATAAAGATCTATGTTGATTCAGGGTTTCATAGTGCCGTTAGGTAACACTTTGAGTTCGAGCACTCGGTGAACGTTAAGTATCAAACTAAATAAAGACGTTCAAGCATCATCACCGACAGTCCATCAGTCTGCTAAACAGAGCGACGTCATGACAACATGTGACTTCTACCATCTTGTTCTGGTACTCAAACTGATTTTTTTATTTCTCTTTCTTCGTCTGCTAAAAAAACAAAAAGGTAAGCTGACACGCTTTTTTTTTCTCCAAAGGTGGCTGTGAATTCAGTGTTTATATTTTCATGCTGTGAATCTTTTCTCAAACTTTAATTCAAGGTTTCTATGTGGTCTTTTATTTATTTTTTAAATTGATTGAATTCATTAAAAGCGTTAGACGTGGTCAAACTGCATATGAACTAAAATACTGTAAAGACTTGAAAATCATGATTCAGGGCGCCAGGGGCCTAGCGGTTAGGTCGCACCCCATGTACGGACACTATAGGCCTCCAAGTGTGCAAGTCCAACCTGTGCCACCTTTACCTCATGTCATTCCCTTCTCTTTCTCCCTGATTTCCTTCTCTACTCACTGTCCTCTGAAGGACAGGAACAGAAAGAACTCGCAGTAGAAGTTGATGTTATTAGCTCCCTGATGGTTAACAAATGCACACAGGCTCTTAGAGAAATTGTCTGAGGTTTTTCCACTTTAAAGGTCACATATCCTCCTCTTCAGTGTAAATGAGTCTCAGAGCTCCTCAAAACATATGTGTGAAGTTTCTTGTTCTAAATCCACTCTGATCCTGTATTTGATCATGTCTATAAACCCCTCTATTTCAGCCCTGCTCAGAACAGGCTGTTTCTGTGTCTGTACCTTTAAATATGTAAATGAGCTGTGTCTGACCACGCCCCCTCTCTGGAAGGGCTTGGGTGTACTCTGTCT
This sequence comes from Labrus bergylta, assembly GCF_963930695.1. NCBI lineage: Eukaryota > Metazoa > Chordata > Actinopteri > Labriformes > Labridae > Labrus > Labrus bergylta. Next base: position 6,031,624 of record NC_089198.1, on the reverse strand, counting down.
TTCTCGCTCCATGTGCTATTGTTTACGGTGAGAAGGCAGACTCAGAGGGCAGAACAAACACCTAGCTGTGGGAGTGTCACCCACTTGGGGGAGGGGCTACTGCCCTTTGTGATGTCATCATAATACAGTCAACCTAACATGAAGGCAAATGAAATGGCAAAAATCTATCTAGGAGCGAAATTAGCGTGGCATAATCCAGGGCAAACTTTAAGTCTGAACACACCTAAAGGATCCCAGCCTCTCATGCTGCATTCATGTCCTTTGGGAAATATCATATCAGAAGTTTCCTGCTTGAAACTAATATAAATCTGTTCAAATGGGACCTAAAGACGGATCGGGAACATCGTGGTTGGATCCAGAGAATACTCTTGTATGAATCCTGACACGTTTTTGAATCTCTTTCTCCCGTCGTTAGTGATTTTTTTGTGTGATCTCCACAAAATGTGTGAATGCAATGCTTGATTTGGTATAAAAACCCACTTTAAGAAGTATTGCTCACTAGTTCATGCGTGTAACGAAACCTCTAAAAGCCGACAGCTCCTGAAGGAAGCCCGCTGTAGTTGTTCCCATTTGACATGAATGCAGCATTAGCCTGCATGCTAACTAGGGAACCACCGAGTCGTAGTCTACTGTCGTTCCTCAAAACAAAACTACATTTCCTCTCTGTGGCCTTCCCGTTTTTCTTGCACTAAGTTGCTATCATGCTCCAAAAAAGAATCATCTTTAGATAAATGGGGCTTCGTTATAACACACTGTAAAAGGGGGCTCGCTGCTTGTGGTAGAAATAGCCTTCTGGTTTTTTTTCAACATCTGCACTACAACATTGGATTAGAGGTAAGAAAAACATCGTACAAAGAAAAGTGATTCAAAGCATGTGATTAAGCCTGCAAGTGGTAAAAAAAAAAGAAACCCAAAGTGTGTACTTTTACAAACCAGATTGAAACCAAAGACTGGTGTTGAGGAGGTGATAGTGCATAGATTTGCATGGCACTAAAAAGCGTGCCAGGACTGAATACAGCACTCGATGACTCGTCTACCAGCTGTGGAAAAAACTGAAATCTTTCACTGTGTAAATATCAATATGATAAACATATCTGCCAGCATCCTGTGGAGTTTGATGATTAGAAGCTGATATGTTACAGGACGGGGTGTGAGTGTGTGTCGGGGGGGACCTCGTGTGGCGTCTTAACGGGGGATGCTACACAGAGGGGTTTTTTTTCGAGGGGAAGGAACGCACAGAAGCGGTTTGAAGATGTTTTAGAGCAGAAATGAACCGAAGAAAAAAAATCTCTAAAGGACGCTTGTTGAGGCCTCCGAGTGCTGAAAGCTGCCCTGAAGGCACACTTCAAGTCTGTGTGGGTAAAGGGCAGGCAGAGAGCACAGAGGGGAAACCAGTACTGTCCACTTTGTCTGCTGGGGCAGACAGAAGGCTGTGGGTTCACAGGTAATAATATGAAAAGTTTAGAAATGGCTTCTTACCTGATGTCTTTAAAGCTTGAAGTTCAGTGCTCTTCCTCCACTTCAACCTGATGGGAAAGATCAGTCACATACGATATAAAAACAAACCAGGATCACTCATTAAACATATTTTAGTGAGTCGCACAACTCTCTATTTAACGGTTCATTCAATATTTAAAAATCATTTATGTTGCTTTCCGTTCTTCTTTGTCCTGCAGTCTGACAAATGATTACGACGAAGAACATTATATTTGATCTCAAACACGTCAGCGCAGCAGCTTACCTGCCTCCACAGTAGGGTCAAAGTTCATCTCAATAACGTTGCTGCAGTTTCAACAGCAGTTAGCTCCAGGTATTAGCATGCTAACGTTATAGCTTCTGTTTACGTTATACACCAGTAAACAGACACGAGAAGTTTGAGAAACTTTTTTACTCACCACAGCAGATGACTTAGAACAAGGAACCGAGACCTGAAATAATGCCACTCAGTTGAATGGTAGTGGCTTCCGTCAGTGGCACACCGTCATGTTGATGTTACCCTAACTTTCTTCTTCTTCTTCTTCTTCTTCTTCTTCTTTAATTATGACTCATATTCCTCTATCCTCCTCAACAAACCTGTTCTCAAGAGATATTTAAACAAGCATCTTCGTCCTCTCCCTCTCTCCCCACACTCCAAAATACTTTTTAAATCTCTTCTTACGAGTCCCTCTCTCTCCATTTCTGACATCATGTTCTGTCTATGTGCTAAATACTTTCTACATTTAATAACTATGTTCAACTGTTTCTGCTAGATTGCATATCTCACAAAGACCAGATGAATGTTTTCCAGTGATATGTAGAGAGCTATTTAAATGACTGTGACTGATTCTTAACCTGGACATTACGACCTCCTCTCTTCTGTTGCTCCCTCTGTATTTTACTTTATCTATTTCCCTCTGAATTGAATATAAATGTCTTCCCTTTGTCTGATTGTTCTGATATTGTTGCCATTCCTGTTTAATTTTACTCCATGTGACTTGTTTCCCCTCTGACTTAGATCATTTGATGTTAATATCAATCCTATGTTAATATCAATCCTCTCTTTCTTTACAGCTTCCTTTGCCAACCTGTCCACCTTTTCATTTCCTGCTATACCTGAATGTTCTGGAACCCACATGAACATCACATCTGTCCCCTGTTTAACCACCTGGGAATGTGTAAATATGATTTCATATAATACATCTTGACGACTGTGAGATGATCCTGATTGAATACTGTATAAAGCGCTGACTGAATCACTGCATATCAGCACTTTCCTTCCTTTCATTTGCTCAACACATTCTAATGCAACTAAAATGGCGTACAACTCTACTGTGTACACGTTCAGGAAATCTGACGTTCTCTTCACTACTTCAACCTTGAGTTTTGGGATAAACGCAGCTGATCCTGTTGCATTTGTCATCGGGTCTTTAGATCCATCTGTGAATACTTGTACATGATCTCCATATCTCTGTTCTATGTGTTCATAGAATTCACTAACTAAATCAACATTTCTTTTTCTTTCCTTTATCTTTAGTAACTCCAAGTCTACTTCAGCTGTCTCAAGCAGCCACATTGGAACTGGTGGCCATAAAACAGCTGGACTGATATCCTTGTCATACACTCCCATATCTCTCGCCACTCTATCCCCGATCCATCCAAAACTGGACTTGATTGTTCTCTCTTTTTCCCAGCAATCCTTTAACACTGCTTTTGTTGGCTGACTATCTCCATGTCCTCTCAAGTTCAGCCAATAATTTGCTAATAGCTGTTTCCTCCTTAAACATAGTGGCATCTCTCCTACTTCTACCTGAAGTGCACATATTGGAGATGATTTCACTGCCCCACTACATATCCTAAGAGCCTGTGCCTGAATCATTTCTAACTTTGCAAGTGTTGTCTTTGCTGCAGATCCATATACCACACTCCCATACTCAATCCTAGTTCTAATTAACGCCACATATATATATTTTAAGGCAGCAACATCAGCTCCTCAATCCATTCCTACGAGACATCTCATTACATTTATTACTTTTTTGCATGGATGTGTTCCTTCCATGTCAACCGGACATCAAAAAATACCCCTAAAAAACTAAATGAGTCAACTCGTTCTATCTTATTTCCACACAATGTCAACCCAATATTCTCCCCAATTTTCTTTCAAGAAAAGAACATGATCTTTGTTTTTTCCACAGAAAATGTCATTCCCCACTTTAATCCCCACTTCTCAACTAAACTGATCCCTTTCTGAATTTTATTTACAATAAATTGTATATTCTTTCCTTTTTTCCACAATGCTCCATCATCCACAAACAATGACCTTCCTATATCTGCTGGGATATTATCAAATATATCATTTATCATAATTGAAAATAAAATCGGACTTATCACACTTCCCTGTGGTGTTCCATTCTCTACAACATACTTTTTAGATATTTCATCACCTATTTTTACTTGAATCGATCTCTTGTTCAGAAAATCCATTATCCAATTAAAAATCCTTCCCTTGACTCCCATGAGATGTAACTTAATCAAAAGTCCCTCTATCCAAAGCATATCATATGCTTTCTCAACATCAAAAAATACTGCAACTACTGTTTCTTTTGTAACCTGAGCTTTTCTTACAACGTCTTCTAAGCTTACCAACCGGATCCATAGTTCCTCGCCCTTTTCTAAACCCACTCTGATATTCTGCCATCATCCCTCTTTTCTCTAGATAGTACACCATTCTTTCATTTACCATGCGCTCCATCAGTTTACAAACATGTGATGTTAAGGCGATTGGCCTGTAGTTTGCTGCATTGCTTGGATCTTTTCCTGGTTTCCTTATAGGAACAATCACTGCCTCCTTCCAGCTAATTGGCACCCTCCATTCCTCCCATACCTTATTATACAACATTAACAATCTGCTAAGTGCCTCTGTACTTAAATGCTTTAACATGATATAACATATCTCATCTTTCCCTGGAGCACTCATTCCAGACTTAGCCAATGATTTTGTTAGCTCTCCCATTGTAAAAGGAACACTAATCTCATCCTCAACATGATTTCTCTTACTCAGTGCTTCAATATTTTCAAATTTTGTTTTGTCCCTGTACCTTTTTGCTTCCTCACTCAGATTATTAGAACTGTTTATTGTAGCAAACGTTTTAACCATTAATTTCGCTTTTTCTTTATTAGTTATTGCCCCATCCTTTCTGTCATTTAACACAGGATAATTCCAATCTCTTCTGTCCCCTCTCATCCTTCTAATCATCCCCCAAATTTCTCCTACTGGGGTCTTATTCTTCTAGTATAGCCGTTGTGAGTGAACGTAGCGACGTCGATGACATCATACGCTGCGTCCCTCTGTTAACTCAAATGATATGATTTAGACATGGATATTAACTCAAACACATTGATCCATATTAAATTAAAACACATCACTCGTTCAGAGAACTCAATAGTTTACTGTTTAACTAATTAGCTGCTTTTAAGTTCTGTACCCTGAATGGCTTTGAGTTAGTAATACTGTTCGGGTTTACAGTGTAGTTTTAAACTATAAAAGGAGGGTCATTTGTTCAGCCATTTAGTTTTATGAATTTAATATTTTGCCCACATAAAAAACAGATTAATTAATATTTATTTGCTGATGAATTGGACTTGAAAATCAATTTAAAAAAGTCAATTCTTGTTGGATTTATTATATTTATATGTTTCCTCAAAGGTATTTTTCTAAATCAAACAAAAACGCAGTGTCATGAAAACTGCAAAAGAAGGTGTTCAATAGTTTTTAGTTTTAAAAGGTTCATCTTTTGAAAACAGGAAGGAAATGTTTACAAACACACATTTAGTATTAGTTTTCACGGGATTGTATTTATGTAATATTTTAAATAGAAATTACTTCATTTTATTTGTAATTATATATTTAAACGGGGAAGTAAGGAGCCCCTGAAGTCCTAAAAAGTATAAGAGTTTTTTACTTTTTTGGACTTCAGGGGCTCCATAGTAAAGAGAAATCAATTCCGCATTTTTTATTTGATTTAATAAGGTCCAGAAAACAGGGGACGGGAATATACTTTATCTCAACAAAGCCAAGGTTTCATTTTTATTTTTTTAACTGGCGGAAATGGGCTTCCATATTCCTGTTTTCAAAAGATGAACCTTTTAAAACTAAAAACTATTGAACACCTTCTTTTGCAGTTTTCAGTCCCGTTGGACTTCAGGGGCTCCATAGTAAAGAGAAATCAATTCCGCGTTTTTTATTTGATTTAAGAAGGTCCATCTATTTTTACAAAACCTTTCATATTTCTCTGACGTCACTTCCTGCCACTTTATCCTGGCGGGACGTTACTGCTGCTGATTGATGCTCACCTGAAAGTAGACCGAATAATTAATACGTTTCTATCTTCGGACAACTTCCGGGTTCACCTGAGGGAGATTTTCTTCACTGGAGAGGATGAAAACAACTCTTCATGAGGTGAGTAACAAACAGTTAGATTTAAAAGAGGACTCGAGCTAACGGTCAAACCTCATATTGTAAATATTAAGTTTAAATCTCGTGGACGAGGACGTCATGTTTCGGTTTGTCACGTTTTCATCTGGAAAGAAACCCGAGATTTTATAATAATTCATTAAAACATGACAGATGTATTTAGCTGTGAGATGAGTCTCAACACTTGTAGTTTTACAAGTAAATTGAGTGAATTCATTTAAATATAGGCTTACCTGCGTTCTCCCACTTTCTCGCGAGACTTCTTCCATGAGTCTGTGGTTACGCACCTAACTTGATCAGACACAGGTGGAACATCTGCTTTTATATGTTAAAGTCATGAAAGGTTTAGAGGTACTCCAAAACCGACTATTACAGGTAAAGATATCCAGATATGATGCAGAAGAAATGTTTAAAGGGCCTGTCAAAGAGTGTTTTTGAACTTTTCATCACTTTTTCTCTCATTGTTCACCACAAACCAAAAATAACAGTTAGAAGCAAAAGGTAGCCCGCTGCTCTTACAATTATTGTACATTTATTTTAGAGGTGAGCGACTTAATATGTGAAATATTTAGGGACACGTACCAAAGCTATGGTACCAAACTACACCACGTTGTGCCATTATCTGGACCCCTACTAAAGTGAGCACTTCTAATTCCAGGGTCCGGTCCATACATGTTAACATAACATAAAAGTCTACAAAGATGTAACACATCACCTCTAACACTGCTCAGGAATGAGGAGACGTAAAGGCATATAGGTGTTTCAGTCTGAAGTCTGTCAACATTAAAAAGATCAGATCTTCTCCTCTTCTGAGCTTTATGTTGACTTCATAACAATCTCTACTCCTTTAAGTCGAGCAGCAGAAGAGTGTCAGTGTGTAAAAACAAAAGGCTCATTTATTAGCTGAACTAAATCTGCAAGAGTTTTCCATGTCACTGATTACAACAGAGGCCGATTAGGACGGGACCCTTAAAACATTTAGGGACTAATTAAGAGTATACTCACTTCTTCAGGCACCACTTTGCATCAGCAGACCATTCAAAATATTGACAACAGAATATGAAGAAGTGTGTGTGTGTGTGTGTGTGTGTGTGTGTGTGTGTGTGTGTGTGTGTGTGTGTGGCCTGCAGAGCTCAACTGCTGCATACCTGCAGGCTGCACGCAGGTACTCTTAAATCTTCCCTTTAAGATCGACCTTCTGTCAAAACAACTCCAAATATGTTCTCCGCCTGAGTCATGCTGACTCCATTAAGAGGCTGTGAGAGTGTCTGTGTGTTAAACAGAGTTTTCACTTTTCATCAAGTTCATTTTTTTTGTTGTGCACTTGTCTTTTCTTTCGTGAGCAGTATGGGGAAAAAAATGTCAAATTGCTTTCCCTCTTTATTGTCACCAAACGTGTTGCATTACGGCTCACCACAGAACGCTCTTCTTAAACGTCCACATGCACGACAGAGACAGTCTGCAGCCCGAAAAATTCAATTCTGTGTCACACCACAAAAAAACACATTCCAAGTGTGTTTACCCCGTCCTCCTCTTTGCAGATACACGATACAAAGAGATTCTACAATTCTACAATTCACTTAGCAGACACTTTTATCCAAAGCGACGTACATCAGAGAGTAAGAACAACACAAGCAAGGATCTAGAAAAAAAGGGAACAATGTCAGTAAGAGCAAACGATCAGCTTTGAGTCTGATTGGACACACAGGTGCTGACAGGAAGTGACCAGAGGCAAAGCACAACATTGAGGGCAGTTCTTGAGAGCTCTAATCAGTATAGAAACCATCTTATAAGTCGTCGTTATCAAACAAAAACCATCGTCATTACCATCATCATCATCAATAATATGGAGACCATCATCATTAAGTTAGTAGGTATTCATGAAAGAGCTGGGTCTTTAGCTTTTTCTTAAAGGTGCAGATCCAATGGAGTTTGGAAGTTCATTCCACCACCGGGGGGCGACAGAAAGGAGAAGAGTCTAGTCAGCGTCTTAGGAGCCTGTTGTGAAGGTTGGATCAGACGCCTTTCATTGGACCATCAGCACAAGACGGGCTCTAATCACTAATGCCTGCTGGGTGTCAGAAGCTACAGCACAAAAACAGCCTTTTTGTACACATCAATTATTCTAAATACAGCAGGGTGAGATTTGTTGTGATAAAAAAACTGCCTATGCATGTACAGGACGACATCAGCAAAGAAATATGAAGATCAAATTTGTTCACAGGGGGCGCCAAAATCAACACAAATCAAAAGTTCCTCACAGGAGCTCACTGACCCAGTGGAAGAAATAACTATAAAATTATGATCAATCATCTTCCTGGTGTTTTTTATTTTATTTTATTTTGTTGCTTCAATAAAGGCATCATTATTCATTTCATACTGTTTCATAACCACATAAAAAAAATCCTAGGAGAAAATTAAAGCACTGCAGATGTAAGATTGTCACGAGCATCACTTCCTGTGTCACACTCGACTTTCTGCACAAAAACAAAAACACCTGGGGCGCCGGCGGTGGAGCAGAGGTAGAAGTGCACACCCCATGTGTGGAAGCTATAGTCTTTTTTAGTTTTTCAGAATCCAATACAAAAATCCCATAAACGAATATTCAATAGACCCCATGGTGATGCTACTTCCATGTTGGCCTACAAAAATACGTAATTTGGTTTGTTCTCTAATATATTTGGATCAGCTCTCACGTATTACGTTTTGTTATTGTTTGAACTTGACAGAATCAATGTGAGGCTACTGTTTTAAATAAAGTTTTTGAAAATAAAGAATGTGAGATTTGAGTGGCAGGTGACTGTCCTTTGATCCAGAATGTGATGTCATAGATCAAAGCCCAACATTCTGAGGCAGAGGCACATATAGAACCCCACAAACACTCTCAAACAGCTTACAGGACAAAGCTAACAGGAGGAGACAAACTTCAGCACATTTACTGTCAGGAGACACAAAGCAAACACAAACATCAGATAAGATGACTTCCACAAGCAGCATGGACAAGATGGAACAAAGCTTTTCAGTGGTCTACAAAGACTCTCTGCGCCCCATTATCCAATCGTGCCTTGAACAGATGACGAAGGTACAATGGACCAATGTGAAGGCCGGATCTTTTGATAATCGGACCAAAAAGCTTCTCATGGCTATGTGTTTAGATATAATCGATACTATATCTAAATACATCCATGAGATTTATAAAACCAAGTCACCAAAGGAGAGTGACAGACCAACAAAATCACCCTCTGGATCCAAAGGGTCCCAGAACAGCCTGGCTCTTTCTGAAGAGCAGGTGCATGAGTGTCTGGGTGACTTGGGTGTCACCATTGGACAGATTTTGGCTGAGACAATGGGAGTACAGGGTGACGTCTGTTGCCCCAATGCAGAGCAGGTGACAGGGCTCATGGTCACAGAGGCCACAGAGAGAGTTAACTCTGAGCTCTCCAAAGGGTTCAAAGGGAGTGACAGCATTGGGGAGAAATTTGAGGGATGCAAGACCTTCACTGCCAGAGTGAGAAATATTGCAAAACATGTAGGAAAAATGCTGAAAAAATGTTCTGCTAAAAACACAGCAGAGCAAGTTGAATCTCCGTCAAATTTAAAGATGCGTCATGAGCAGGAGGAGGTTGAACCCACTCTGATTGATGAGGACAAGGAGGTTAAACCCACTCCGACTGATGAGGACGAGGACATGGAACAGACTCCAACTGATCAGGAGGAGGAGGATGAACCAACACTGGTTGATGAGGATGAGGAGGTTGAACAGACTCCACCTGATCAGGAGGAGGAGGTCATTAAAACATCTCCGGTCCCTGTTACTCCTCTACAAGGAGAGAGACGAGAGTATCATCTTTCTGTAAAAAACAAATCCATTTCATCTGTCAATGCAGTAAAGTCGATCCTTGAGGAGGTGTCCAGCAATATTTCACATTGTGTGAATGGTAACATGTCTAAAGAAGAATTATGCTTGCACCTTTCCAGATCTTCCAGAGAATCTGAAGACCTCGCACTTGAGATTGTGGAAATGGTAAATAGTGAAGCTGAGCAGGACCTGGATGTTAAATCAGAGATGGAGTCACCCAAAACATCAATATGGAAGAGGCTCGTAAGCAAAATTAAGACTCTCTATATCCGCACATATGTTCGGGAAGCAATCCTGAACATGAGGGCGACTTTAAAGAGAAAACTTAAAATCTGCCAACGAAATACAGACAAAGCTTCAACGCAGCTGCTCATTGTAAAGGCGGAAGTCCTGGTGGAAGAGATGATCTATGAGGCTGAAGATGTAGATAGAAACTCGGGTACAGATGAGGTATGCCTGTACGAGAGGATTGCCAGCGACATTTCCAGCGGCCATCACAGCAGCTTTGCTGAGGATCTGAGCGATGTTTTGTGCGAGCACCTGAAATCAGCAGGAGAAGAAGTCTTTGTAGGCACAGATGAGGAAATGAAGGCAGAGATTCAGCCTGAGGTGGACTCTTTCATTAAGAGGATGTGGACCTGGCTGAAACAGCAGTCACAACAGCACCTGAGAAGGCAGGATAATGTAAGCCACGCTTTGAGGGAGATCGAGAAAGTTGTGGACTCCCTGCCAGAGGATACAGATCATCTGGAATCAGAAATTAAGAGTTTTACACCAGAATTTGAAGCAGAGGAAGCTGTGTGTGAAGATGAAGCTGAGTATGAAGAAGACGTAGTCCCCACAGCTGTGTGTGAAGATGAAGCTGAGTATGAAGAAGACGTAGTCCCCACAATTCGGGAGTGGGATAAAGTAGCCTGTGACATCCTGGTGTCACAGCTGGTACACACAGTAATGAAAGACGTGCCCATTAGTGCGTCCCATGAAGCCTACAAAGCCACTATAGAAACTTTGAAAAGCATGCTCTTGGTAGAGGTAAGAGCCTCTGGAATTGAAATTAATTTACAACACATGAAGAAGAGCAGCAAGATATGTGAGAAGGTGCACAAAGACCTTTGCCAGAAGCTTGGTGAAGGGTGGCTTTGGAGGAGCCTGCTGTTACAGACTCCCTCAGACATCGAGTTTGTGATTGAGACTCTGAAAAAGCGCCTTCTACCCAAAGAGAGCAGGGGCATCAAAGGATTCTTCAAGTCCAAGTGGAATTCTTTCACTAGCCTCTTTAAACGTGGCTAAAGACATGTTACCATCGCTGGTCCTCAGGTGTGTGTGTGTGTGTGTGTGTGTGTGGGGGGGACAGCTCTTTCTCACAGCCTTCATTTTGTGTAGCAGCGTGCCTTTCAGCTCCTGCTATGACGGCTGTGAGAAAGGTCTCCTGGGGCCTGACGTCAGACCTCATGTTCAGGTTATTCTCTGTGTTATCAGCCTCTCATTGGCTCCTAGCTCAGAGGGTCTAACCTGGACATGAGGAAGGACTTCAGGTCCCACCAGGGCCACACAGGACGACATGTGAGCACGCATGGAGTCCTGGCTGGTGTGGGTTTACTCCGAGCGCTTCGGTTTCCTCCCACATTTACAAATTTGGAAATGAAATTTGAAAATAAAATTAAAATTACAATCAATTTGAAAAACGAATCATCTCTCTTTTATTAGGTACATTTTTCTTTAGATTATTTCAAATATTTATTTGTGCCTCACATTTTATTTCATTTCTGACTCTGTCCATGGTTCTCATTTTTACTCTATCACTTGCATTATTTTTCTGTTTTTCACATCACATTATAAACTTAAAGAGCATATTGCAGGTTAAATCTTTTTGTAAATTAACACTTAACATTGTCTGATTAGATGTGTTATACAACACAAAAGGGTAAAAAATTAGAGGAGAAAATGGCCGTTTTCAGTATAGCTGTTTAGAACGCTCTTGTGCAGTAGGTGGTACTGAGTGAGAGTGGGAGTTTCGGGTCATGTTTATTGTGTTTCTTCCATTGTATTACATTTAATTTGACCAGTCATTAAGATGGTTAAATATTGTTTAAATAATGTTTCCCTAATAGGAAGAAACATGGAGTTAGCTTTTGTGCCTGCATTTGCTTTGTGCAGTTGAAGAGACAGGACTTTATTTCTGCATCTGTGATCTGTCACAAAAAGAAGAGGGACTCTGCAGATCGAGCTTGGCGATTTCCTTCCACATAAATTCTGCGAGTATCTCACCGTGGAGACTTCAGCACGAGGTGTTAAATCATTAAAAAAAATTGGGAATCAAAGAACTCACATGGTAACTCTCCCCGTGAGCTGTCAACAAGATAAGAAACTCGACGCCTGGTGAACTCTACGTTCCTCTAAAGAGGTCCATTTGGTTCCCCCCCGCTACCGTCTCCCATTGCCACCGCTGGGAATTCACCTCCACATAATTCAGCAGCTCTTACCTTGACACTGGAGGTGTGTGTGTGTGTTTGTGTGTGTGTGTGTGTGTGTGTGTGTGTGTGTGTGTGTGTGTGTGTGTGTGGGGGGGGGGGGGTTTAATCAGCTGCAAGCCACCTGTCTGAACTGTGAGATCACACAAGCAGGCTATAAGGACTGCTTCTGGAAAAATGACGTTAAAAGGGTTTTCGACATTTACTGATGTCAACGGGCTGAAAAACTGTTTATTTTTTTAAGATTTATATTTTGGGCCTTTAACTGAGAGATAGGACAGTGGACAGAGTCAGAAATCAGGGAGAGAGAGAGAAAGAGAGGGTAATGACATGCAGGAAAGGAGCCACAGGTTGGATTTGAACCTGGGCCGCCCGCTTGGTGGACTACAGCTTCCATGCATGGGGCGTGCGCACTAACCACTGCACCACCAGCGCCACCAGTGTCACCAGCACCCCAAGGGGGGCTGAAAAACTTGTAGCCTTAAATAATGGTGCTCTTTAAGTTTGCTTGGGCTGAAAATTTGTCCATTTAAGTTAATTTTCAGTTTTCCATTTTTTTTAGTTTTGCTATCCTGAATGAAGCTGTCAAAGTTATGACACGTAGTATTAGACTGCTAAATCTTTTATACTTACACTCACCAACGTCTTTCAATCAACCTATACGGCGTTGAAAAATTAAGTCAATGAAGAAGTGCAAAAAACTGCAGTTCCTTGTGTGTCCACTAGAGGCTGGCTCCAAAAACCAAGGCAATCCCATAAACACCCATGTTAAGATGCAAGTTTTGGATAGTGTTGGTTCTCAGTTGATTATTTTATAACTCACACCATTTAGATTATAATAAGGTTAAGAGGATATGCTTAATTAGGAGCGTGGCTTATCTGAATGACAGGCAGGTACTTTGGCTGTAAAGGGCCTCAGCTCCACCCCTTCTTTTTCCTTGTTGGGAATCTAATCACACTGCAGAACCAGCACAAGATATTTATTGCACATACAGTCTCTAAACTGAAGCATGTGAACACCCCTTTGTCCAAATCCATTAACTCTTAAAACCTTTCTATAAGAGCCATGATGATGTTTTATAAACACTGTACATTTCTGCTCACTCAGCAACACGTCTCATCTAAATTCCCCCAAAAGCTGACTCTCTGAGGAAATGTCCAAAATCAACAAGAACGTGTACAAACAGCGGCTATTGTTTCATCATTTACGGATATTTGAAAGGTATTTAAAGACAACAAATGTAAAAGTTTTGAGCCCTCTCATGCACCTCCAGGCTTCAGTGAAATCAGATGTATGTGAGGGCAGAGGAACCCTGAGGGCGGAGTCATATTCTGGACTAAAAAGCGAAATGGAAAAGAGGGCTTTGTTTTTATTTTTGCAGCTAATCAGAGCAGAGGAGGGGGAGAAGCCGTATCTTTGAATTCCAAGTGCAACAGGAAGACATGATTAGGTTTCAAAGGAAGTGAGGGGAAGTGTGTGGTCACTAAGACCGATGTGGAGCAGCCAGCTTTGACCATAAAGTGAACCTACTCAATAAACCACATCTCATGCAGTGTAATGAGTGTCATGAGTTTTATATCTCTGGATGTGGTTGACTGACGTTTAAAAGCAGTGTTGTCATTAGTTTTGTTCAAATAAAAACAAATACTGCTTTCTTTGTTAGATAGAGCTTGCCTTTGACATGAGGACAGAATATATAGATATTTAAGTGACATGTGGTGGGCTGTTATTTTAAGCAATTACAGTAAAAAAAACCTTTTCATGTATTGGTTCTGTCTGCCCATTCAGAAGGTCTGAACTGAACGGACTATTATTTCTTTTGGACTCTTTTTATTTGATTTTTGACCCAGAAAGACTCATTTTTGTTTTTTAAACTGAACATTAAGGGCCTGAAAAAGGATCATTTTTGTTGATTGTTTTGTTTTACCACTGGAAGAGAGAGAGAAAATATTGTGTTTGTTTGTTATCAGAGTTGCTGGGGAATATATTTTTGTGTTGTTGGGTTTTTTGTTTTATGTTACCTAATACAAGAATGATTTAGTGAAGTGAACTTGTGTGGCAGTTTTCTGTTTCATTCTTATTTATAAGGTGGTTTAGTTTAATACTTTTACATCCTTTGTGTTGTTTTTTTGACAATAGATTTGGTGACTAAAAATTACAAACCAAAACTACGGTGGCCGGTAGAGGTCAAACGCTCAGCAACTGATGAAACGACATACATATAGATAAACACTGAGCATATATAGAAAAGCTGCACATTCAAAAGCAAATGCAAACTACCACAACAAATGCAAAGACACAAACGCGCTGCAAAGACACAAACGCGCTGCAAAGACACAAACGCACCGCAAATAGGCAAAACAACTGCATAAGCATCAAACGCGCTGCAAGTACAGAAACGAAACTTAAGTCAAAACACACACATCCAGAAAACAACAGCAAACACAGAAACGCTGCATGTTCAGCCTTAAACGGAAGTGCTCCAGGCCTGTAGGGGCGCTGTGGAACTGTTCATTTCAGTTTATTTACGGGAGAGAGTAAGAGAGACAGCTAGGAACAGAAAGTTATGTTTAGATAGGGAAGTTGTATCGTTGAAAGACACAGGATAACTTCAATGTTACTGAAACGCGGAGATAAAGCGAGTCCGACCGGGATTTTGACATCGGGGACAAGAGCCGAGTGTGGGTCTGTGGCTGCAGCCCCGGGATAGCTGGAGCTCGTGTCTTTGCAGCGGGTTTCAGCCTTTGCATTTGTTGTGGTAGTTTGCATTTGCTTTTGAATGTGCAGCGTTTCTATATATGCTGCGTGTTTATCTATATGTATGTCGTTTCATCAGTTGCTGAGCGTTTGACCCCTACCGGCCACCGTACAAAACAACTTTTGCCAGGGACAGCCTGGCTGGCACTCCAGAAAACAAGCAAATTAAATTAAAAGTCTTGCCACTAAAACCGTCACGACATGCTGCAGGAAATGGTGTTTGCATAAAGCTGATAGAATTAATCTGACAGCAACCGAAAAATATATAAAGTTTCAATGAATGAACATCATGAGGACTATACTCTCAAATCATTCTCAGAAATATTCTTTACATATGACAAAATATATTTTCATATTTGCAGGAAAGAAAAAAATCAGCATTTCCAGCATATGTAGATATTTTAGTGAAAAAGTCACCAAGTCATTTTTTGATAATTTCATAGATAAATCTGATTCTTCATGGAGCAGCAGGCTTTTGGTGGTAGAAGGAAAAACAGTTGTACAGAGAGCAAAACCCGGCGCAAAGCAACCCACCGTATGACATCACAGCTCCCGTCAGAGGTTATCTGATGATGATTTGTCTCTGTAGACAGATAGCTGTATGCAAACTTGTACGGCTAACAATCAGATATGGATCAAACATTTCTACTTGATCGGACAATCTGCATGACGCTGTGTCCGTCTGAGGTTCATACTGCACAATTTTTCACTTATTTTATTAAATTCTTGGTGTGCAAGACACATAATATATATGGACATGCAAACACCCTCCCTCTGTGTTTGACTTCCAGAATATGGGAGCTCATTATTTGTCGGCTGCATACACCCTGCTACCAATCATTTAAAAAACATCTATTAGATGTTTCTGCACAAGTAAAGCGCACCAAAAAAATCAAATAATCTCTTTCTCTGTTGCCTTAAAGGAGCAAGATGTAACTCTGACACCTAGTGTTTTAAATGGGTACTGCAGTCCAAATTTAAAACATCTGAGAGATTTCTGTCCTCCACCCTGCCCCTCCTCTCTGGAGTCGATGCACACAAAGGTTGACATGTTGCGGACACAGAAGCTTCTGGTAAACTGAGGGGCGTCCAAAACGGCAGTGTGGGGGGTGCCTTAAAACCGCCTACCTTCTCTGATCAAAACAAAAACAAACCATTCAGGACTTAGAAGGAGGACATACTGGCTGCTGCATTGTTGTCAGAGAAGCCAGCACTTCAACATAGCATGTTTTCTTAAAGGCTTTATATGCGATTTCTTCATCCAGCAGATGTCACCCTTGAGCACCAGCATGAAACCAAAACAACTTGCGCTGCATTGTTGTGTTAGCATGCTAATGCTAGCGATCACATATAAAGACTTTAATTTCTGATTATCTAGTAAGACCATTTTATCTTTTCATTCTGTAGATTTCTTTCATAATGTTCCTTTGAGGCACTTTAATGCAGTTCAGAGTAAAACAATTAAAACAGAAGAAACTTATCAGAAAAAAAAAATGCAAACAGCTGCTCATGATAAATACATTTTATCTTTTTTACAAATATAATTGATTGGACTTTAACGGTAAAACACACACACACACACACACACACACACACACACACACACACACACACACACACACACACACACACACACACAATAGCAGCTAAATCATAAAAAATATTCCATGTCAACTGGAGGTCTCTGTTCCCTCAGTGCCCTGGATGAGCAGTCAAACGTAACTTTCTACTTGCCAAAGCTCTGCAACACAAAGACTGATGGTTTGTATTGCTTTGTTAGTGGCCATCGGTTGTGCACTTCTTTTCACAGTGCATTGTGGGACGCAATGAATCATCTATATGGGGTAGGAAATGCTTAGACAACACAGCAAAATGGTGACTATAGTGCACTATAGAGTTAGTGTGATTTCACAACAAATAAAGTTATTATTAGTCCTCATGGAGAGCCTCTTGTCCAATCAGATGACTCGGTCTGGACTGTTTGTGTGTTTTGTTTTTACCACTGTTAGTTTGAACTATTGCACAAAATAAGTTGGTAAAAAAAAAGAGAGACAAAAACCAGTTTCAGAATTTAAACCTAATGTCTCAACAACTCGGATGCAGTCTCAGTCAACACCAACCAGATGCCCCTTTCTCCTCCTCCTCCCAAAACCACAAACCCCCTCTCATCCCTCTGCTGCTCGTCTGGACTCTGTCTGCACTGAGAGGTCAGTCATTCATTTTTCAGCATCCAGATGAGGTGAAAACAGATGTTTACCCCTCACAGTGTTGTATCCTGACTCAGCAGCCTGAAGCTCGTTAAGTTAAATGTCAACACATTACCAAAAGACTATTAATTAAAGAGCTTGTTCCCGAAATACTGTTAAACTATTTTGGAAACACCTTGAGTCACGTGTAATTCAACTTTAACAATTAAGTGCTCCTGTTTTGTCAAGTTGGAGTTTATGTTGATGATGATCCTGTCAATAGGAACCAAAATGTTTTGATTTCTGAGCTCCTAATCCTTTTGATGAGTTGGGCTTTTCAGGGCAATTGGCATTTAAAAAAAAAAACCCTTCACTTCAGTACAAGCGGCCTTACAACAGTGTTGAAAAATGTAATTACAAGAAGTCCTGCTGTGAAGAAAAATTACATCAGCCACCAAAATGTGGTCAAAGTACAGTGTACTACAGTCTCTATCAAACCTCTGCAGATGATACAAAATGCAGCAGCACGACTTGTCTTCAGCCTTCCTAAAAGAGCACACCTCCGCTGTTCATCTCCTTACACTGGCTCCCAGTTACTGCTCGCATCAAATTTAAAACTCTGCTGCTCGCTTCCAAAACAGCCACAAAAACGTCTCCTCCTTACTTTAACTCTCTGATCCAGGTCTACACTCCCTCCCCCCAACTACGCTCTGCCAATGAAAGACGTCTGATCCAACCTTCACAACAGGGTCCTAAGTCTCTGACTAGACTCTTCTCCTCTGTCGCCCCCCGGTGGTGGAATGAACTTCCAAACTCCATTGGATCTGCAGAGTCCCTGCACCAGGGTCCCAGGATTAACCAGCAACCAGCTCCACCAGGCCAGGCCCAGGATTAACCAGCAACCAGCTCCACCAGGCCAGGCCCAGGATTAACCAGCAGCCAGCTCCACCAGGCCAGGCCCAGGATTAACCAGCAGCCAGCTTCACCAGGCCAGACCAAGGCACTCTTTGGTTAGCTTGCACGTGGACAAAGCCGGTTGGTATCAAGCCAGAGTCACCATGCCACCGAAAAAACAACCGGCGATGGAGGAAGTCGACGACATTAAGAAGTCGCTGGACTTTCTCTCGGGGGAGATTACCGCTGTCAGGCTGCAGCAGAAATCCATCCTGGACCTGGTGGCCGAGGTTAAGGCGCTGAGGCTGGAGAATGAGGAGAAGGACAAGAAGATCGTGTTCCTGGAGAGCAGAGTGGCCGACCTGGAGCAATACACCAGAATGAACAATATTATTATATCGGGGCTCAAAATAAAACCCCGGTCGTATGCACGGGCAGTGACCGCTGACCGTGACGGCGAACCAGAGGCAGTCTCCGAGTCCGCGGAGCAACAAGTGGCAACATTCCTACAGTCAAAGGGAATCGACTTTAACTGTAACACCATCGAGGCTTGTCATCCTCTGCCCCGCAAAAACAACAACCGGCAAACCGGCCATAATAATGAGGTTTGTGAACCGTAAACACAAAATTGCACTACTGAAACAAGGCAGGCAGCTGAAGGGGACAGACGTCTACATCAATGAACACTTAACAAAACGAAACGCAGATATAGCCAGGCAAGCACGATTCATCAAGAAACAAAATAAAATACAATCCACGTGGACCACCAACTGCAAAATCTTCATAAAGCTTAACGGAACACCGGAGGAGGCCAAAGTGATGGTGATCAGAGACATTGCGGAGCTGGACAAGTTTCAATGAGGCCGAACTGGAAACACAAGTGAGTAAAAAACCTACACAATCATGACACACTCTAAAGGAAATCATTCATCTACATCTGGAGACATTATACCGGTACCTATAACCCAAATGATTGCTGATAATGAGAATCTGGAACTGAAAACATTTGAATACACGGAGCACAATTTACTAGACATGGAATACAATATCGACCCGGAAAATAACTTCTTCTTAAACATCAATGACGACTGCGGCTATTACACAGATGAACAGTACAATAAGACCATTAAGGCAGATCAGAAACTATCAATCATTCATTTTAACAGTAGAAGTCTGTATGCAAATTTCTACAACATTAAGGAATATTTACGTCAATTTGCACAACCATTTAACATAATTGCAATATCAGAAACTTGGATCAACCCTGAAAAGAATGTGGACTTTGAATTAGATGGCTATGAACTGAACTACAAGAACAGAGAGAACAAGACTGGAGGAGGTGTGGCTGTGTATGTGGACAAAAACCTTAATTGCAAGGTGGTAGATGGAATGACAACTGCAATCGGAAATTCATTAGAATGTTTAACTGTTGAAATCTGCATGGAAAAAAAGAAGAACGTAATTGTTAGCTGTATTTATAGAGCACCGGGTTCCAATATTGATATATTCAAAGAATGGGTGGAAGAAATGTTCACAATACCTAATCAAAAGGTCATGTTCATCTGTGGGGATTTTAATGTAGATCTGCTTAATCCCAATAACCACAAACCAACTGAAGACTTTATCAATACAATGTACAGTCTAAGCCTCTATCCAAAAATCACCAGACCCAGCAGGATTACATCTCACTGTGCCACATTGATTGACAACATATTTACAAACGTTATAGACAATAATACAATAAGTGGATTAATGATCAATGACATCAGTGACCATTTGCCAGTGTTTATAGTTTTCATTAACAACTAGAGGGAAAAACAGGAGAGTACAGTCAAGTACAGAAGAGTACGGACAGAAGAGTCAATGAACGCTTTAAAAAATGAATTAATAAATCAAAATTGGGAAATATTATATAAAGAAGAAAACATTGACAGAGCTTATGAAAAATTCTTAGGGGTATTTAAGTTGTTGTATGATAAACATTGTCCAATAAAAGAAATCAAAATGAAATTTAAATGTTCAGATAGTCCATGGATAACTAAGGGATTACAAAATGCCTGCAAAAAGAGAAATACACTATATAAAGAATTCATTAAACTTAGAACCAAAGATGCAGAAAATAAATATAAGAAATATAAAAATAAGCTAACTAATATTATGAGAAATAGTAGGAAATAATATTACAGCAAATTATTAGATAAAAATAAAAACAATAGTAAAGGTTTATGGAATATATTAAATAGTGTTATTGGAAATGGTTCTAGACAAGTTAAATATCCACATGACTTTATTGATAATGATATGACTATTGATAATATGGATGATGCAGTTAATGGCTTCAATAATTATTTTGTAAATGTTGGACCAATACTGGCTGAAAAAAGCTCTGTTTCTGTGAGATCTGACAAGAATTATGATTTCATAGACATTAATCCAAAATCAATGTTTCTAACAGCAGTGGAAGAGAGTGAAATTATAGAGATTGTTTATAAATGTAAAAACAAAACTTCTACTGACTATAATGACATTGACATGAGAATAGTTAAACAGGTCATTCACGGAATTGCAAAACCACTAACGCACATCTGTAACTTATCATTTAAAACTGGTAAATTCCCAAGAAAAATGAAAATTGCAAAAGTCATACCGCTGTACAAAACTGGAGACAAACACCACTTCACAAACTACAGGCCTGTTTCACTGCTTCCTCAATTTTCAAAAATCTTAGAAAAACTCTTTGCTGACAGACTAAACAAATTTATCAATAAACACAACTTACTAACTGACAGCCAATATGGATTCAGACCAAACAGATCCACCTCATTAGCAGTCATTGAGCTAATTGAAAAAATCACAAATTCCCTGGACCAAAAGAATTATGCAGCTTGTGTTTTTATTGATCTCAAAAAAGCATTTGACACAATAAATCACGACAGATTAATTAATAAATTAGAACGGTATGGTATCAGGGGGGTTGTATTAAACTGGCTGAGGAGCTATCTACATAACAGGCAACAGTTTGTGAAGTTGGGTGAATACACGTCATCTTGTTTGGACATTGCTTGTGGTGTCCCCCAGGGGTCAGTGTTGAGCCCATTTCTTTTTATTCTCTATATAAATGATATATGTAAAACCTCAAATATTCTACAATTTGTGTTATTTGCAGATGACACAAATATTTTTTGTACAGGAGAGGATTTGCAGGAGCTTCTGGAGTTAATTACATCTGAAATGAGCAAATTAAAAAGGTGGTTTGACAATAATAAATTATCATTGAATTTAAGCAAAACAAAAATCATGTTGTTTGGAAATTGTAATTTAAATAATGACGTAAATGTTAAGATAGATGGTGTTAATATTGAAAGAGTGTATGTAAATAAATTCCTGGGTGTGACAATAGACCACAAGCTCTGCTGGAAACCTCACATAAAACATGTTAAATCTAAACTGTCACGTAGCATCTCAGTCCTGTGTAAAGCAAAGCATATATTGGATCACAAATCATTGCATATTCTCTACTGTTCAATGATCTTACCTTATTTAAATTACTGTGTGGAGGTCTGGGGGACCACTTACAAAAGCTCACTGCTACCACTAGTTACACTTCAAAAACAAGCCATAAGAACAATCAATAAAGCAGGATATTATGATCACACCAACCTCCTGTTTTTACATTCCCGTACTATAAAGTTCATTGATCTGGTTGACTATCAAGTGGCACAAATCATGTTCAAAGCAAGAAACAAACTGCTACCAGGTAATATTCAAAAACTTTTTTTTGACAGAGAGGGGGGTTATAATTTGAGGGAAAAGTTACATTTTAAGATGCTAGCTGTTGGCATGACTTTAAAAAGTCAATGCATTTCAATTGGTGGTGTGAAACTGTGGAATGGTATGAGCACGGAGCTAAAGCATTGTCCAAACATGATCCAGTTTAAAAAAATGTACAAAGCAATGATTTTCAAAAGGTACAGGGATGAGGGAGAGCTTTAAGAAGGAAAAAATATATATAAATAATAGTAATAATAGTATAGAAAATTGTATATAAATAGCTTATAAGGAACACAGGAATTTAATTTAATAAATATTAATTATTGAGCTGTGGAAAAGGGGTAGGATTAAATAAGTTTTATACTTCTTCCTACTCCTTTTCAGGCATATCAATTGAATAAATGTAATTTTCTTTTTCTTTTTTTGTGAAATAATTTGAACATTGTTTTTTGTTTATTGTATTTTCATGCTTTTCATTTTGTTTTGTATTTTTGATATGTTTGATTTTATTTGATATGTCTGAAATAAAAAAATAAAATAAAAAAAATAAAAACGTTGACCCACAACAAACAATACATATATAACATTAGAAAGACAATACGTTGTTGATGTCCAACTCTTCTTGTTCCACACTCGGTTCCTCTGTCAAAAAGCCGTACTAGCTGTGTAACTAGCTAATGTTAGTAACTGAGACCAACACACCGTAGAATAACATTAAAGAACCACGTCATGGATATCAAATCTTTCTGATTCTCACCTTTTCCAAATGAACAACACTAACTATCTAACCTTACCGTAAGTAAAGTGATCCACACCGAAGAACACTAACTTGTAAAGAAGATGATTGTCAGCAGCATTAATGTTAGTTATGTTTTTAACAAAATAATCCACTACGCACTTGGCGAGTAGAACACCAGAAACCCCCCGTCACTAAATCTCAAACCATCTGACTCTTTACAATAAACATAAACCTCAAATAATTGTTTTTAATGGAATTAGAATACTTTAAAGTAAAAACGGGGTAAAAACGGGAATTTTATATCATATAAAACTCGATTAAATTTACAGATAGCTAGAATCACAATTTAGGAGAGATGGCTAAATCAGAGTAATGGTGATACATTAGCTTTAAGGCTAACTACAAATGTTAAGGTAACAGTAGTAATAAGTGGTTGAAAGACCTGACTTAACTGTTAAGATATGAACTAATGTTATCCTTATGAAAGTATTTTTAAAAATATAAAATGGTAAATGGAATAAGATATATTTTACTTACATATTTTTGTGAAGTCACAGCCTTTGCATCGAAGTCCCGCCGTCTTCCCCCCAAAAATGTTCAAACCCAGCTTTCCTGTGATTGGTCTATTTTTCGCGGGCAGGTCAGTTACTGTAAATGGATTCACAAAGGGCTCAAACTACTGTGATATCCACACAGTCTGATAATATTTACCCAAAATGCATTGCAATTCACAGTACTGTACAGTGAACCCATTCTACAGTATCATCCTGTTCATATTAAAGTATAATATTGTGGCATTCACAAAAAAGGGTTACAGTGTGCCGTCAGGCCGCAGATTCAGCCTGCCAGCATGCAGGACAAAGAGGTTGAGAAACTCATTTGTTCCTGCTGCCATCACCTTTTTAAACCACTAACTGTGTGTTGTGTTTCTTATCTATTGTATTTATTTACTGTCCTTTCTATGTTGTTTGCTCATTTGGGGCTGTATGTATGTGAGTGTTTTTTACTGCTGACTACAAAACAAATTGCCCTCTCGCAGGGATAATAAAGACAACCTTGAACCTTGAACCTTGAACCTTGAGTCAGAGCTTAGACTCCATTTTGAGTTGACAGAGCAGAAGGACAAAGACGTGTGAGACAGGGTGAGTTTAATTCAACATTATTCTGACTTTACTGTTTAAACCTCTGGTTCATCAGTTAATGAAGCAGGTTCATGCTGAGTAATACTTTAAAACACACATCAAGTTATCTGATATGTTTTGGGACTTTGTCCTCGGCTGATCTTTAATCCTAACTCTTGAGTTTCTCTCGTATTGTTGCTGCATACTGCTGAATGATGTCAATCAATAAATGGTGTGAATCAGAGGGAAGTGAGGATACCCTATGCAGACTGAAAAATAAGTGTGTATACCTGTACACCTGACCTGCATATACCCTCAACTACACCACTGGAAATTAACTTGCCAAACGGATAATCTACCTGCATTTGGTGCTTGGCGGGTACCAGTCTTACATTTCTTACCTGCCACTTTATTTTAACTGGCAGCACAATGTAATGACGTGTAACATAATAATCAAGGCTTATAGTCTTCAAGAAATAGACGATCAACTATTAAATAAAATACTGACATGCTGTTTGTCTCACTCAGAAACAGAAAAAACTTTGTCTTAGTTTATTATTTTTGGGCTATGTCCTCAAAGGCTGATGAAGCTGACCTGAAACCTGGACTGAGAGGTAAGATAATGGATATATTGTTTTAAAAGAATATGAGCTTATATGAGGAGAGTCATCACAGTCATAAAGGTTTCTGCTGGAAACTGAGTTTCATTTAGAAAGATATTTTTAAGTCACTGTGTGTTTTCTCCTCAGGACGTTGGAGCTTCTAACTGAATCTGTCAGGTTCCTTTCCTCTGCGTTTGTATTTCAAACGTCTGAGTTACAGTCATTTGCTTCTGTTGAAAAATATCCCATTTTCTAATGTAGCTGCTTCACAATAAAAGCAATGCTATTTAAACCAGGAACTTTTAGTGTGAAGAGCTTGAAATAGAATGCGTGTTATATCGTGTTCACAATCTTTGTTTCAGAGCGCTTCTCACCAGCGCTCCTTGTTGCTAGATTACAAAAGTGAACTTGTGCTTCCCTCTGTAATGTCGTAAGGTGTGTTTTAGCTCCATGTGTTTCATATTTTCTTTAAATCAAATAAATATCACCAAGAAAACATGAGGACGATGTAAAGGAGTCATGTCCTGATGTCAGCAGCAGCTCTACACCTGCAAACTGTTCCCTCCAAAAGACGAGTCAGACCAGCGTCTCCTCCGCCATCGCTTTGTTATTGACAAATCTGATATCAGAAGTCCCGCCCCTTCTTGAGTTTGATTGGTCGGTGAGGGAGAAGTGACATTGATCAGTGTGGCGCTGTTCTCAAAGTTGAACGTCTTTCGACTGATAGCGTTTGAGTGCAGTGACTAAAAACAGCTGACACCGAGGGCGTTTTAGCGCCCAGGAAGCTGAACTACATTAGTTTTGTATTTCAGCTGGATGTCAGCGTGGTACTGTAATCTCTGTTCACTTTAAATCTAAGCCTGCTGTACGGGTTGTGCCTGTTAGTATTTATTTTCACATAATCATTCACTTGAATCATTTTGTGGATATATCATTTTAAATCTGTCGACCATCTAAGGGTCATTGGTTTAGGTCTGTGTGGATGTAACAGTTTGTGTAAGACTCTCATAGCAGCAGATCTATTTTTGGAGAGGAGCCGAGTGTATGTTGTGAGCTTAAATGACTTGAATGTAGATATCTGACAGTTTCAAGTGAAGGTAATGTCACCTCTCTAGCCTTTTAGAAGTCTTCCCAAATGGTAAAAGAATTTGTAGGCTGTACCAGCTAACAGAATATAACAGGACCGTTAACATGAAAAGTTTGTCAGCCATTTGTGTTCTGTTGCTGTTGTCTGACCTCGGCCCAATAAATTCTAAGATAAGCCACTGTCTGTTTCACCATTTCATCATTGGACATTTACAGCAGAAACATCATGGCGTCATGATGTTCTTACATGCTTTTATATTTTGATATCTTTTTCTCTATATGGGTAATGTGCAATATATGTTGTGTTTTATACATGGGTCTGTACTTTTCTGTTGACATGTCGATGTGTTTTTCTATTGTTTTTATGGATTCTACTGTGAGGCCGCTGAATGTGTGCAGCACTTTGAGCCCAAGACAAATGTCTGAAGTTATAGTATTTACAGCTGCTCCTTTGAGCCCAAATCAACGCCACAGCGCTCTTCTTTTCATCATGTTGGACTTGAGACAGCGAGGCGTCAGTTTAAACACACCTGAAGCTGGTTGACCCGCTGAAGAGATGCTAGTCTGTGCTCTGTTAATCATGTTACACCAAGCAAAGCCATTCCAGCATATAGAGCACCATTGTGACCCTCGCTCTGCCACTGTGGTCGGTAGGTTGAGCAAATTCAGCCGCCACTGCAAAAAGACACCCGTATGTGACGAGTGCTGATTTCCAACCCTGTTTTATACACTTCTAGTTGTACAAATGTCCTAAAGGTCATGGTTGCTGTTAAATACTAACATGTTAGTTTAATGTTTAAAGTTTAAGACTCAATGTCTTGTTATTGGCATTATTCAGGGCAGATCAGACGGACAAATCATGTTAGGATCAAAACAAACTGCACTGAGGTGCTGCATCAGGTACTTAGGCAGACAGGAAGGAAGAGAAAATCAAATGAAGGATCACATCAGGTAATGAGATGTGGACACTTGACCATCTCCGTCTTTCACATTTTTCCTGCTTGTATCTCACCTGTTTGTTATTTTGTCCTCAGGTTGTTTTACCTGCATGAACGTCTTTTATTGTCCTCTGATCAATCTGGAGATCACAAGATGAGTGATGGAGGAGACAAAGAGGAGGAGAGAGCAGAGTCTCCTCTGTCCAGCTGTCTCTCTATGAAGAGTGACTTGTCTAAAGCTCTTCCTCTAAACTTCAGTAATGAACCAGGACCCTCAGATCCACAGTAAGAGAACTTTTTTTAATCACCAAACTGTTAAACTAAAAGAAAGAGTCCTGAACTCCATAATGTGTTGATTTTCTTGTTTTTAATCATCAACCTGCACACAGTGATCATACAGAGAAAGTCACTGAACTCATAACAACATACTAATGATTATATATATGTATTATATGTTTATAGATAAGATAATATGATTTCAGTATTGACTCTTTGGTTGTGTATCTAGTCGTCTTCTCTGTGATTCTGCAGGAAGTAGTCTTTTAAACTGATCCTGAAGTTTAGTGAGATCTGCTGTGATCGTTTTCTTTGAATCATGTTTTCTGTTGTGTCCACTCTTTGTTTGTCTTTTTTAATGTTTTCTAACATGACTACACAATGAGATCTTTTTTTTTTTACTGAAGTACCGTAAAATCCGGTGTAAGATGCACTTTTAATACCTGTTTTTATTTCATCTTAAAAGTTGGCTGGGTCTTACTAATATACCAGTATAAAATGTTGACACATGAACCATCATGACCGCGGGTGCAGAAGTCACCATCACTGGGTGCAGCCGGACGCGATTAAAAAACCATCCCCATTCATTGGGCCTGATTTACTAAAGGTTTGTGTGTCTTAAAACGTGTGCAAACTTGATACCACCCGCAAGAAATGTGTTAACTGATCTACTAACGGCGTGCTGTGAGGACTGAATCTTTCATATGAACAAAACAACACGCGTTGACCATTTAGTACGTTTGACTTAATGAATATTCAATATGGGGCGTTTCTGTCCTAGAAAGGAGAAAATAAAAACAAGTTAAGTTAGTACACGCATTGTGATTTACCAAGCAGACAAAAACTGAGGTGATTGTGACGGTGTCTGAATTTAACACCTTTGAAAAGAAGGTGCTAACCCAGGAGACCAGTGTTACACACAACAGACTGCTGTTATTGAAGTTAGGAGGAGACATAGGCACAACAAAAGAAGACATACAGATCACGTTATTCCCCACACATGTTAATAAGTTTGGAATGACAGCAGGAAACACCATGATTAAACTATATTGTTGCCTATTTAAAGAAAACTGAACATTCACAGCCTCTGCATTCTAAAGAATTTCAACACTGACGTTTATTTCTTCATATTTCCCTCTTCTCACCAACATTTTATTTTAAACTTGGGATTTCCTTTTTCTCAGGTTGTGCGTCTCTCCCCCAGCTCGTGCCCTCTGGTGCGCTCCTCTCCATAGTGCGCTCGTCTCCTCCCTCTAAAGCCCGCTGCTGCTACGCTTGACTGGGGGGACCTCACCACTGCTTGTACCCCCGTCTTAGATAACTCTTAGGAAGAGCGTTTATGTCCGATCAGACACAGCGCTGGCCAGCTGTCTGGTGCTCAACAATGTGCCGAGTGTCGCGCCTGAGCGCCACAGAGGACACAGCTCACACCTCCTGCACAATGTATGACAATTCATCTTCAAAAGATGAAGAAAACAGAGGCCCTGTTTAATGCAGAGGTTTTCTTATGAGCCAAATTTTCTTTTTGTAATATTCAGTTTTATCTGCTATAACTCAAAAATACTGTACGTTCATTTGCCTCTTCCACTGAGACCTATTTTGCGCTTGCCGTCGTCCTGCTTTCCGTCCAAACTCTCCATGACGTAAACCAGTAGAACACACAAAAACCCAACTTAAATAGTACCGCCTCCACAAGGTTTGCACACACACACTCACCAAACGTGCAAATTTTTGGAGTGAACACACAGTTTAGTACTCTTTACTTGGGACTTTAGTAAATCAGGCCCTCAGTGTATTAAGAGCTGATTGCACGCTGTTCTGGGAAAGACAGCGACACAGACCAGTCTGGCTGCGCTACGTTTTCAAAACTTTTCCCTCAAGAGGTCAAAATAATGAATTTACAGAAAACTGTAGGATATTGTTCCATAAATAAACCTTGTTGAACGCTCTTTTGATTGAAAGAGTCCTTTATTAAAGTTAAAGAGAAACAAGCAGAGTCGGGCAGAGAGCTCGCAAGCTAGGAGTCTCTGCTTCACAACTTTCCCTGCAGGCTGAGAGCTCGACTACCGTACTGTAGCTGGTTGGAGAGCAGACTCCACAAAGAGAAAACAGACTAAAAGGGTGACAGAGCTGAACAGTAACTGCAGGTTTTGGACTTCGCTGAACACAATAAAAACTGTCACGCAGGAAGACAGTGTAAACTTGATTTTCTCTCTGAGAGACCTTCAAAAACACAGCGCGTCTTATACCAGTGCAACTTATATTTCAGATTTCACGGTACTTATTTATTTAACTCATGACACAGCTCCTGCACATGCTCAGTGTGCAGGTCGTGACACAGCTCCTGCACATGCTCAGTGTGCAGGTCATGACACAGCTCCTGCACATGCTCAGTGTGCAGGTCATGACACAGCTCCTGCACATGCTCAGTGTGCAGGTCATGACACAGCTCCTGCACATGCTCAGTGTGCAGGTCATGACACAGCTCCTGCACATGCTCAGTGTGCAGGTCATGACACAGCTCCTGCACATGCTCAGTGTGCAGGTCATGACACAGCTCCTGCACATGCTCAGTGTGCAGCTCTCTATAAAGCTGATTAATAACTTTTCAAAGGTCTCAGGTCTCAACCTAAATATTAAACACTTTGAATTTATGGCTGTTAAAGATTGTAATGTTCCCCATATTTGTAATAATCCAGTGAATCACCAGGTCACATACCTGAGAGTAGTTATCACCACGGAGCAAAGTATAAGGTGCACCTTAAATTTGAATCCCATCGTTGATAAAACTCTTGTTTACAAAGAGATTTATCTCTGAGACGAAGGACCTTTCTCTCAAAATCTGAGGACATTTCCAGACTCACTAATCCGGCTCTATCTTTGGATGTTGACTAAAATGTAATCAAAAGATTTGATTATATGTTATTTAACTTTCTGTGGAAAAACAAAATACATTATGTTAAAAAGAACATGACAATAAACACGAGTCAATGTGGGGGCTTGAACTTTTTAGACTTCACAGCTCTTAACATTCAAAGTGAACAGGCTGAGACATTTTTAAATAACCCAACATCTCTATGGAATATGATTCCTAATTATGTTTTTTCTAAAGTTGGTGGCCTGGAATTTTATTACTGTGCAACTATAATATCAGTAAAATCCAGATCCAACTATCCAACTTCCATAAACAGATACTCTTGACTTGGTCTCTCATCTTGAAACATAACTTCTCTCCACACAGATATTACATCTGGAACAATAAGGACATTCTCTACAAAAATGAATCCCTGTTTTTTGAAAACTGGTTGAAAATAACATCACACTTGTAGGTCAGTTATTGGACTCAGATGGTAGACTCTATGGTTACACAGACAGACTTCTGCACATGCTCACTGTGGAGGACATGGCACACCTTTTTAAAACACTGCTTTTTGTGTCTTTATTTGATTTAGTCCACCACTGGTTTCTAAATGTCAGTGTCAGTTTTCACGGCTTTATGATTTCCCTTATCTCCACAGAATAACAAAGGGGTCTGTTTCTGTGGAGGAGCAGCTGTCCAGCTGTGCTTTGTGTCAGTGTGTCCTAAGAGATCCAGTTTCTACCAGATGTGGACACTGGTTCTGTAGACAGTGTCTCACCTCATACTGGGACCAGTCTACTTCATCAGGAGAGTCCTCCTGTCCCCAGTGTGGAGAACGAGGACTGCAGAGATCCAGTAAGTCCAGCACTGTAATAAGTAAGACTGAAGTCATTGTGTCTAAAAACAAGACAAAGCAGTTAGTATTTTCATTGATATATAGTTAAATGAAACATTTACATTTTATCTGATTCTTGCTGTCAGTTTATATTCAGTATATTTTATTTCTCTTGTAGCAGCACACATTTATTACAGGGATGTTTTTGTGTCATGCAGTTTGCTTAATGTGTAATAATGAAAATTGTTGATTTGATCATTTTATAACTCCAGTCTCAGGATATGTTTCTTCTCTTTCAGCAGATAGAGGTCTGCAGGAGGTTACAGATGAACTTAAGATCAGTCTGAGGAAGAGATGTGAACATGTGACTGAAGGAAGTGATGAAACAGGAAGTAGAACCCTCCTCAACAGGATCTACACTGAGCTCTACATCACAGAGGGACAGAGTGAAGAGGTGAACACCCAACATGAGGTGAGACAGCTTGAGACAGACTCTAAAAAGAAGACCCTCCAGGAGACTCCAATCAAGTGTCAGGACATCTTTAAAGCCTTACCCGACCAACAGAACCAAAAGACAGAAGCTCAACCCGACCAACAGAACCAAAAGACAGAAGCTCAACCCGACCAACAGAACCTAAAGACAAGAGCTCAACCCGACCAACAGAACCAAAAGACAAGAGCTCAACCCGACCAAAAGAAAAAAAAGACAAGAGCTCAACCCGACCAACAGAACCTAAAGACAAGAGCTCAACACGACCAACAGAACCTAAAGACAGAAGCTCAACCCAACCAACAGAACCTAAAGACAGAAGCTCAACCCGACCAACAGAACCAAAAGACAGAAGCTCAACCCGACCAACAGAACCAAAAGACAGAAGCTCAACCCAACCAACAGAACCTAAAGACAGAAGCTCAACCCGACCAACAGAACCAAAAGACAGAAGCTCAACCCGACCAACAGAACCTAAAGACAGAAGCTCAACCCGACCAACAGAACCAAAAGACAGAAGCTCAACCCGACCAACAGAAACCCATCAGATTGGTTCTGACAAACGGCGTCGCTGGTGTTGGAAAAACCTTCTCAGTGCAGAAGTTCACTCTGGACTGGGCAGACGGCTCAGAGAACCAAGACCTCAGTCTGGTGATCCTGCTTTCATTCAGGGAGCTGAACTTGATCAGAGATAAGAGGTACAGTCTTCTTGAGCTGCTCCGTGTTTTCCATCCAACATTACAGAAGGTCACAGCAGAGACGCTCGCTGTCTGTAAACTGTTGTTCATCTTTGACGGCCTGGATGAAAGCAGACCGTCGTTGGACTTCACAAACATGGAGGTTGTGTCTGATGTCACAAAGAAATCACCGTTAAACACACTGTTGACAAACCTCATCAAGGGGAATCTGCTCCCCTCAGCTCTCATCTGGATAACTTCTCGACCTGCAGCAGCCAATCAGATCCCTCCTTCATGTGTTGACAGGGTAACAGAAGTACGAGGCTTCACTGACGCCCAGAAGGAGGAGTACTTCAGGAGAAGGTTCAGTGATGATGAAGATCTGTCCAGCAGAA
>NC_089198.1:5987216-5989716 GCF_963930695.1 Labrus bergylta | reverse complement strand
CACTTCTTACCAGTTTCTCCTGTCTTCACTGATGGAAAACAAAAGTTTTACTAATGATAACAAAGCTTCCTATGGAGTGAGCCACAAAGAGCAGCTCGTGCAAATAAAAAACAATCCTCTCTGTCCTGCGTAACGGCCCAGACCGTCTCCTCACATCCAGTGTAGTTTGTGGACACCGGCGTTGAGCCTGATGATAGACTTATTTTACCTCTGGTTATTGTAAAAACAGTAAATTAAAATGAATATTAACTGATTTTATTGACAGATGGTTCATTTTTAGGTCACCCAGAGGTGAGCGTGTTGTGTTGATCACCTAAAAGTTTCAGCGTGACATCACTTCTAAATGCAGTAGCCTGCTGTTGTGCCTTTATCACCAGCTTTAATCAGACTGTAAAAATATAACTATTACTGAACATTTCATTCTTATCTGAAAACAATATCACACACAGGCTGTCCGATCATACAGAGGTCCGCTGGTTTAACCCCGGAGCAGCGCTAAAATTCTTCCTTGCGCACGGAGATGGCACAGATTCATGGCGCATAAAAAGTCAGTGACAGAGTTAGATCACGATAGTGCGGACACGTAGAAGAACGGACTGCCAGACTCATATCAAAAGTGGTTTAACTGAGTTTACTTAGTTAAAGAAGTTGAACTCCACACGGAGCTGATCAGACTGCAGTGATCAACGCTGAAGGATCAATTCAAGTCTGTTGGTTTGGAAACATTTGATGCCTGACAGTGAAATACCTGAAGATGACTGTTTACATCAAAGACACTCTGTGTGTTTGTTCAACATATTCATGTGAGCAGGTTTAATCTGTGATGAACCTTAACGAGTGACAACTGTGCTGTGGCCTGACACACACACATCTAAAGTCTCTCTCTCTCTCTCCTTTTTTTGTCTTGTTTTTTTTAATCATACATTAGCCTATATATCCATGTGTTGAGTTATAGTGATGTCTGTAAAATTAGTCCGGCCCACTTGAGGTCTCATTTGAACAAATCCGGCCCCTGACCCAATAGGACTTTGACACCCCTGTCTTATGGTTTATTTTAATATTAGGTTTGTATTTATATCAAATGTGTTTTTCCCTTTAAATTAATTTTGTTTTTGCAACAAACTACTTTAATCTGTTCAATTTATCCACAGCACAAACACCAGGAGTACGCCTCACGTTTTGAAAAGTTCCTCTTGATATTCTGTTATTTATAGGAGTTCAGAATCAGCAGCAAGCAGCTGTATATTAACATTTTTAAAACGAAGCCATGAGAAGCTTCAGTTTTGACTGACGTAAGATACATTTACAAGAAAAGTGTGAGGACAGAGGACCTTCTCTCTCTCTCTCTGAAGCTGCACGGAGCCATGAGCGCTCTCTCTCTCTCTCTCTCTCTCTCTCTCTCTCTCTCTTTCTCTCCCTCTCTCTCTCTTTCTCTCTATTTCTCTCTCTCTCTCTTTCTCTCACTCTCTCTCTCTTTTTCTCTCTCTCTCCCTCTCTCCCTCTCTCTCTCTCTCTGGCAGCAATTTTTTGAATAAATGAAAAAATAAGTAAGTCGGTTTGTCAGTTCGTCTGCATCTTGTTCTGCTACATATACTCGTTTATCTCATTTATCAAGGACACAAACTCTTTGTCTTTAAGTAAAGAATTGTTAAATCTTCACTGCTTACTTTTCTGGTTATTTACAGAAAGAGAGAGGAGAGCAGATAAGGGGGTGTGGTCTGAAATAATCATATTATGTATATTGCTGTCAATCACATTCTCCACCATAGATTGTGATAAAATAGATAATCAATCCGAGAGTATGAGTTATGAGCATTAGAATAAAATGTGTATTCACGGGCTGTAGGATTTACAACACGCCATATGTCAGTCATTGCCAAAATGTCCTTTAGCCTAATTCATGAAGTGCTGCTGATAACGCACCATCAGCTTCACCTTTATTAGGAGCGTAGGCATTCACTAGAGTGCACTTCACATTTAGTAAGAAACCTGATATGATGATATACTGTAGCTGCCATCTTTATCAGCTATTTCTTGAGATAACCTAAAAGTGTACGCTTTGATATTTAAATACTGACAGCTCTAGAGGCTCCATTACCTGCTGATGAAAAGACTTAGCCGACCCATCTCTGTCTTAATTTAACAGATATATATTTTATTATGAAGTACACACACACACACACAACACACACACACACACACACACACACACACACACACACACGCACAGACACACACACACACACACACACACACACACACACACACACACACACACACACACACACACAGACTCACACACACACACACAAACAGAGACACACACAGACTCACACACAGAGACACACACACACACACACAAACACACACACACACACACAGACACAGACACACACACACACACACACACACAGACACACACACACACTCTCCCAGGTGTGTAAAGCTCAGTAGAGTATTGGTTGTGTAATCTTGACTGAGGTCAGTAACATGTTGGTGT